>NW_026030506.1:2497-31383 GCF_019186545.1 Solanum stenotomum
TAATTTTAATTAATAAAATCAACATCGAAAGGTGAGTTTATATTAAAATAAATTAATAAATACCGACCTAAAGAGGTCGGTATATTTAAATAATTATTTTATTTAAATAATATCGAGTTCACGATGTCGGTATGTTGACACCCAATTTTTACCGACCTATAACCCTTTCGGAAGTGCTATTTGGTTAAATACGTATTTTTTTAAAAAAATATTCCGAGTTTAAATTTTTAATTGATTTTATCTAAAAATTATATATTTTAGTATGCATGCTTTATAAAATTATCGTAAATATTTTTAAAATTATAAGTAAAAACTCGAAATAATTATTTTATTCAAATGTTTTAAAATTTAAGTGATTTTTATTATATAAAATGTTATAATATTTGTAGTATTTTAATTGGATAGAATTTCTTTAATTTTTCTCAAAATCATTTAATTTTTAGCCCATTCTGATCTAATTCCTTTCAATTCTAGCTTTTTCCTTATCCAATTCATTGCAATTCTAGCCACCTCAATCCAATTTCGTTTTTCAATTATAGTCTCTTATATCAATTTTAGTTGCAATTTTAGCCATTCATTCATTGCAATTATAACCCTTTTTGTCCAAATCTTGAAACATTAGTTTAAATCTGAACTGTCTATCCTTTAAGTGAATCCTAGATCAAATCCTAGGCTCATCTTAACTAATCCAATGACTCAGATTAAATCTACCTAACCTTCCTATTTTTGACCTAAAAAAAGACCAAACCCATTTTTGAAAATTCATTCTTTTCTTCTCTCTAACAACGCCGCAACCCCCTCCATCAGTGAGAAATGACGAGAGCTCCACTATCGCCGGTGAGCTCTCCCTCTCGCTCCTCCCGTCGCCCTCCTCCCTTCGCTTTCCTCTTCTCATCTCTTCTCTCCTTGCTCCCTCCCATCTCTTCTCTCTGGCGAGAATGGCGAGACAAATCGCCGCCTCCCTCTCGTCTCTCCAATCAGCGAAAGCTCGCTGCTCTCTCTCTCCCTCAACTGCTCCAGCCAGCGAGCTCCAAGCAATCAACATCAGCAGTCGACGAGGAGAGCAACAACATCTCCGGCCAACAGCAACCAGCGCGAGAGCCAACTTCGACGAGCTACCGGCGAAACAGCAGTGCACCAGTAGCAACGACAACAACGAACCAGCGAGATCCTCGCATCTCCATTCCTCTCATCTCCGGCGAAATTGGAGTTCAAAGATGGATCTCAACAGATCCGTCCTAGTAAGTTTTAATCTAAAAGTTATTTTTAGCTTTTCATTACATATGTGGCAATTATGAGATGAATATTTTGAGAATTTGAGCTTTTATGTTCTGTTTGATCTCGTTTCATCATTATTGCATATTTGATCCTTTGTTTTGTTTAAATGATGTTCCAATAATCCTCTACGTGTGGTGTGTTGAATTAGGGTATTTAAGGAGTTGTTTGAATTTAGGATTTTAGCACTAGTTAGATTTTGGGATTTTAGGAGTAGTTTGAATTTGTGATTTTAAGACTAGTTTGAATTATTATTGAGATATTAGGACTACTAATAGTTTGAATTTGGAATTTTAGCACCATAGTTTGATTTTTGAATTCTAGGAGTACTTTCAATTTGTGATTTTAAGACTAGTTTGAATTTGAAATTTAGGACTAATAGTTTGAATTATATTTGATATTTTAGAACTAATTAATAGTTTGAATTTTGGACACTAGCTAGCTAGTTTGAATCTGGAATTTTAGGGATTTGAATTACAACTTAATTAGAACTTATAATTAATTATAACTTGAATTTACTATAAATTGAACTTAATTAGGGATATGAACTTGAACTTAGAACTAATTAGCTTGAATATATAACTCATTAAGTTTAGAAATTAGATATGAACTTAACTTATAAAACTTGAATATATATATATATATATATAACTAATATTCTTGGATTTGAAGTTTATATTTAACTAATTTTGGAACTTTTCGTGCTAGGCAACTGAGGAAGCTGAACATCTGAAAAAGTTAATACAAGACTAAGGTTGGTGCTTCTAAATTTCTAAAGTTCAAGTACAATTGTTTTCAATAATGTGTTTGTGTCCATCTAGTATTGATACTTAACTTTAATTCTAGTGATTATAATTGATTGTTTGTTAGTATATTATTGTTTTTGTTTGTTGGGTTGTGTTATTCAATTGTTAATTTGATTTGATTATTGTTAGTTAGGTATAGGTAATTGAAAATTTTTATTTTGGGTTTTTTAAAAAAAAATTGGGCATTTTAAATTGGGCATTGTTAGTTGGTGAAGAATTAGCATTTTTGTATTTTAGGACTAGTTTAAACTTGAGAATATGTAATTTGAGGTTGAATTGAGATTTTTTTGGATTTGATTTTAGGACTAGTTAGTAAAGTGTTAATTTGAAGTTAGAAATTAGTAATTGAAGTACTATGAGTAGATGATGAATGTTTGAATGTCATGAATTTAGATGATGAATGTTTGAATGTTATGAACTTAGAATTTGAAGTTGAACTTAGAATTTGAACAGTAGAACTTGAACTTGAACTTAGAACTTGAACTTGAAATTAGAACTTGAACTTGAACTTAGAATTTGAAGTTGAACTTAAAACTTGAACTTGAACTTAGANAATAAGTTAAATTAAATAATGTGGCTTTGTTGATGGATTTAGTTGTTGGAATTAATTCTAAACTAAACTAGTTCAAGTTAAAAGTTGTTAAGTTGTTTAAATAAGTTAAAATAAATAATGTGATTTTGTAGGTGGATTTAGTTGTTGTATTAAGTCAAAACTAAACTAGTTAAAGTTGTTATGTTGTTTTAATAAGTTAAAATAAATAATGTGATTTGGTTGGTGGATTTAGTTATTGGAATTAAGTCAATACTAAACTAGTTAAAGTTATAAAGTTGTTAAGTTGTTTAAATAAGTTAAAATAAATAATGTGGTTTAGTTGGTGGTAAGTTCTAATTCAAACTTTTAAATAAATAATTAGTTGATTCATATATATCGTTATAAATTTCAGTTTTTATTTATAGGAAAAAGAATTGGGACACACTCCTATTGAACCGGAGGTTTTCAAGAAGACTCGTGTCAGGAAGAAAGAAAATGAGTCGGATCCGGATGTGTGGGTGGAGGAAAGGGCCAAACGAACTTTTGTAAGTTATTTAATATGAATAATATATATTAATAGTGAATATATTTATGATATGTATATATACTGATGTCAATTTTTATATTTAATATGCAGAATGACTTTCATGAGTACGTCGCTGAGAATCTAGATAGTTCGGTCCAATTGACACCTGAACTTTCCGCCTAGATTTGGAAAGAAAAAGTGATAGGGGGGACACACAAGGGTTGAGTCTATGGTCTAGGCTCTCGAAACGATGTAAGACTACTCCAGTCAAGCTTAGAAGGAATTGGATCGTCACGTCAAGCCGATGCACTTGACGGTGTTCAAATTGCTGCTATGTCGGCTCAACTAACTAACCTTAGAGCGGCACTAGCAGAGTCAGAGCGGAGAAGAGTAGCTGAACAAGAAAGCATGAGTGAGACCGTTCAGCAAATCAAAGAACAAGTGATGAACCTCGCTCGTCGACCTACAACTTCGGCTCCTGATGACACCGACGACGAGAGTGATGATGATGATTATGTAGAACCCACTCCCTAGTTTAGATCTCTATACATTTATAAACTTTTTGTAATTTTGAAACGAATTTTGAAAGACTTTATAAGTCTTTAATTTGTGATTTAGATACTTTTTAATGTTGTTTTAAGTTTGTTGTTTTATGTTTTGTTTAGATTGTTTATAATTGTGTGTTTGATTGAGCTGAATAGTGTAGAATTGAATTGAATTGCATTTGCAGGTGGACATCAAAAATATTGCCGGAAAAGCGACGGACAACATGGTATTGTCCGTCACTTTTTTGGGTTTTATATTTTTAAAAATCCCAGAAAAGCGACGGATAAAAGGACCCTGTTCGTCGCTTTTCTGGGTTTTATTTTAAAAAAAATCTCAGAAAAGCGACGGACAGTGTGGTTTTGTCCGTCGCTTTTCAGGGATTTTCAAAAATAAAATTTTCAGAAAAGCGACGGACAGGGTCCTTTTATCCGTCGCTTTTCTGGGATTTTCAAAAATAAAATTTCTAGAAAAGCGACAGACTGCGTCGCTTTTTAGAATTAAAAAAATGAAAACTAAAATTAAGCGATGGAGTCCGTCGCTTTTGTTAAAAAAATTTTTTAAAAAAAATTAGTCAAAAAGCGACGCAGTCCGTCGCTTTTTGAAAAGCGTCGGGCTAAAAAGCGACGGAGGTGAGTGCGTCACTTTTCCGTTGATTTTGACCAAAAAAGCGACGCAGTCCGTCGCTTTTGGCCGTCGTTTTTTGACATTTTTTTAGTAGTGACAAGAGCATCAACATAGTAGTCGTTTAAGAGTTTTGTTTAGGAGGAGATTTTCTCCAACCCGTTTCAATATTTTCTTTTATATTAGTTTTTCATACGTAGGCTAATTGGTCAAAAACCTGATTAATAATATGTTTTTAATATGCTTTTCTTTTTCATCTGTTTTACCACCTCTATAATTTGCAATTGTAAGCTTCAACATGACGCCCTTAATCTTTCGATCCCAACATCTCCTACTTCACTGAGTTATAATTCTAAAAAGATTTAGCTTGGTATATTCTATCAAGAGAAATATAATTATACATACTCAGATATTGAAAAGAAATGATATACATGGGCGTAGCTACATACCCTTTAGGGTGTCCAATTGGACACGCTTCATCGTGAAATTATTTCGTATATAGAAGTAAAATAATATAAAAAGTGGTTAAATAACGTATTCTAGACACCCTTAACACAACAAGGTGTTGTAGCCTAGTGGTTTAAGCTGCCTTGAAAGAGTCAAGTCTTTAAGCGTTTGTGAGTTCAATTCTCGCTAGCAGCAACTTTAAGCCCTTTTTTCAAAAAATTTCAAATTTATTCATGTATATTACGTTCTCTTTTCCAAAAAAAAATCAATTTTTTTCATGTATATTAGGTTCTTTTTTTCCAAAAAAAATCATGTATATTACAAAGTTTAATTTTTAAAATTTCTAGTGCACTCTTTTATCTCTTTCCTCTTTTTTTCAAAATTTTTCATGTATATTACATAGTTTAGTTTTTAAAATTTCTAGTGCACTCATTCATCAAAAAGAAAAAATGTACTCGTATACAATTTATGGACACCCTTCGTGAAATTTATGGTTACGCCACTAGTTATATAATGTTCAAAGTTCAAAGACAATATCTAAACAATCAGAGGTATATTCCAATAAAAATATCTTACTGAATTTTTCTAGATAGAATGAAAGGAGACCTTACATATTAATCATGTAGTAAGTTGGTCCAGTTTATAAGGTAAACAAGTGAAACGTCACTTGTCATGACCCCACAATAAGCCTCATCTTTATAATCCTAGTATTATTTTTTCATTATATCGTTTTTATTGACTTATACTTCGTATTAAGTATTTTTAAGAATTAATAAAAGAATTTCAACTCAAATATATGCACATATAACTTCATGAAAATAATCAAATTACCAGGTCTCCTAAATTTAAGCAAAATGCAAAAGAGGAATTGACCAAGGTTGACAGTTGAGAATAAACCAACAACAATAATAATAACATATTCACTGTACTCCCACAAGTAGGGATTAGGAAGGACAGTGCGTAAAAGGGTTATTTCTGATAGACTCTCGACTCAAATCAAGCATAATAAAATCAATAAAAAGGAGATACGGTACTGAAGAACCATATAGAAAATAACGAGGAAAAGAACATTAGCAACAACCAATAGTACAATAACCGAAGCAAATAAAAGAATAAACCAGAGATTTCCTTTCAATAATGTCCAACAAGCTAATAGCATTGAAGCAGTATGTACTGTACTATGCAAATACTAGCACAACCATTGAATAAACTTCATAATTACTGATGAGAATTTCAATAAAACTAATTTACTGCAAAGAATACCAGAACAAAAAAAAAAAAAAACTCTGAAACAGGGAAAGTCTTGGAGTTTCACTTTCTTGAAATTACAACAGTGTAATATAGTTCATAATTACTGATGAAATTTTTGACAACATTTTTCTGTGTGAAGTCCCTTATTAATAAGGGGAGGGGGTGTTGTGGCTTAACACAACAATTTTTATGTTTGGTTGATATTACAAATAATGGCTTAACACAACAATTTATAGTTAAAATATATTAAAATTCAAATCTAGACATATCATGAGAACATTTTTTAATCGCGTAAAAGGCATGAGTTGAGTTAAATGAGTTTGAAAAATATAAAAGTTCAATGTGATAATATGGCATGACAATTAGGAGAAAAGTAGAATTTTATACATTCAACGATCAACGCTACAAGATATTAGGTCGTATTATTTTTACATTATACAATATTGTGAAGCAACCAAAATGTCTAACTATATGGCATCAAAATTATAAGATAATTCAAATAAGAAAATTTTCATATAATTTTTCACTTATAAGCATTTTTTTTTTATGAAAAACATTTTCTTTCATATCAAACACACCTTAACATCTTGAATAGTAATTATAATATTTGCATAGAAAATATTAGTCTGAGTCATAAATGATATATGTAGGTGGATGTATTCAGGATATTATTCACAAGAATATGATAGTAAATCTCTATATAAGGTAGATTATTTATACCAAAGACATTTTACATTGACCAATTTTTCTTAAATAAAAGATCTTCTCTGACTCATTAATCAACTTTCCATAAATAAAAGATTTTGTTTGACTCACCGTTTAAAATTCAAGATTGAAATAAAAATTTATATTTGATAATTTCTTAATGAATAAGTACTATATATTTTGTAATAATAAGAACATTCTAAACACACACAAAAAAAGACTTCTCTTTGTACAAAATATAGCTAAAGTTTCAACCATTCTGCTTTTTTTATATGATTAGAGGCTAATACACTTGCTATCTTATGTGATGCTGAAGTTGGCTCATTATATTCTCCACAACAGAAACTATATAAATTTGTCAACAACGGATTAATTATTAATTTCCAATAAGTAATCTGTTGCAGGTAAATTCATAGAGTTTCGTAATATTGGAGTAAAAAAAGTTAGATCAACTTCAACATCACATAAAACAACAAACTTTTTAGCTTTTTGAATGAGTCCATTTCTTCTCTTTGACCAAAAAAAGAAAATAAGAAACACTCTTAAAACACACATATACACCCCAAAAAAGAAAATCCCTTTTTGAACTTTGAAAAATGGGCAAATATATCCCTCTACTTTGTGTTAAAGAAGATATATCCTCGTTTAAAAAGTGATGCACATATATCGTCTAGCAAATGATGCATGTTTACTCTTTTTGCTAACATACATATATTTACTAAATTAAAAAATATAGGTATGTGAACATTTTTTTAACCTGGTATAAGACATGAGTCAAGTTAATTTCTATAGAATTTATGTTAGAGAAAAACAAAAGTTTTTTAAACTTATATCTAACAAAACTAAATGACAATCAAAATGTTTTTAAGAATACATCCCTTACTCTCTTTACCCAATTGTGCTGGTGACCGAGGCCCGTCTCGACCATAACATCATTAAAGCAATCACTTGAGATTCCAATTTTTTTAGGCCCCCACTTTTTTTGGGTAGAAAATGTAATAGTAACGTTTACTTTATTTAATGTGGAGATAGTGATAATAATTGAGAAATAAAATAGTGTTTAGTTAATTATAACATTCTATCTTACGTAGCTACTTACTCTGTTGATGTAACATATCGCAACTAGAAAGAACTAGAAGGAAGTTTAAAATCTGGAAATAGTCATTTTTGGAAAGTATAAGGAAATTTGGAAAATGTTAAGTAAGTTAAAGTGAGTTTTTGGTCAACTTCAAATGCCCAGAACTCCTAGCTCAAGATGAGTTAGGAGTAGTTCCAGATATGGTTGGAAATCTCTTGGAATGATCTTTCCAACGCCACCAAGTTTGCGTGATTCCGAGTTCAGATGAGTGAGTTATACCCTTTGGAAGTTGGGCTGTTGGATTAAGGAAATGTCCAATCCGGTTTTTGGAAGGGTAAATTAGTCTTTTCCATATCTAATTATTCTAATTCATTTTTAGGAGTTAATTGGGGTAAAACAAGATTTTTAGTCAGTTTAGAAAAGTTAGAGTTTACGCTAGGGCTTGGAGAAAAGAGAAAGGAGGAGAAAAGAGAAGATAAATCAAGAATCGCCAAGAAACGTTCGAGCTTTGCGTGTGAATTTCATCGGGGGTGATCCCAACAAGGTATGTGAGATCACATAGAGTTGGGTCAGTTCACCCACGCACCAACCATAATTTAATTCAGCGAATCAAAGTCTTTGAAAGTTTAGAAATTGAGTTCTTGATGAACATTGTTGGAGTTTCGTTTGAATTTCTTGTGGGTTGCATTGTTGATGGTTCTTGCAATTTGATTCGTGTTTCCGTGTGAAATTTCGGTTTGAATCTATCATATATTTAGAATATAAATGATCCTAAGTGTTTGGGAAAAGAACCATTGAAGTTAAGAGGGTTTAGAGTTGAAAAACGGAGAAGAAAAGTCGTCAAAACACCTGGGGAGGGGGTGGGGCGTCGCGCCAGCCAGCGCGCCGCAAAAGGGACTCTGAAGTTTACCCCTTGGGGTGACGCGCCAGCCAGCGCGCCCCAGCAGGTCCTCTAAAGTTTGAGGGCTGGAGGCGCCCCGCGCCTCTCAGAGCGCCAGGGACGCCAGTTCTCCCCATTCATTCCCCACCTTTTCATACTTGTTCCTTAGCAATGTACCTATGTTTTCTAGTTGATTCCAACACTCTAAGGTACACCTAATGTAATACCCCAGAAATATTTTCGAACTAAGACTTGAACCATCCTTCGTTGTGAGTAGGATTTTACCGAGGAATTAAAATTTCTTAAGTGTTAAGGTCACTAGCTGTAGCACCTTGAGTTCCAAAAAGAATTAAATTGAAAATAGCAAAATTTCAAGTTAAGTTAAGTATGAGTTTTGGGTCGGCTTCAAACGATCATAACTCCTAGATTAGGATGAGTTATATGTTCTACCAGATATCGTAGGAAAGGTCTTTGAATTATCTTTCCAACGCCGCCTAGTTTGCTAAGTTTCGAGGTCCGATGAGTGAGATATGACCTTTTGAAGATAGATTGTCCAGTTAAGAAAAGTTAGCCGAAAATAGAGAGGGGTATTTTGGTCTTTTCCTTACCCAATCAGATTTAATTCATTTTTAGTAGTATTTTAAGGGTCTAATCCTATTAGGTTCAGTTTAATAATCCTAAAATTAGCCTAGGGTTTTATTTGAGAGTTCAAGAAGAGAAAAGAAGAGAGAAGAGGAGAAAAGAGGAGAGGATCAAGCGTTTGTCGAGAGTCTTGTGTGTTGTAGCGGATTTTCGCCATGGGTTTGATCCCTAAGAGGTATGTAAGCTTCCATAGTGTTGGTTTAGTTCACCCACACACCAATCATGTTATTTTCAGTGCAATTTCATTGTTAAAGTTGAAAGATTAGAGTTCTTGATGAGTTCTTGATAGGTGTTCTTGAAGTTCATTCTAAACCTTGTTGTGTTGGGGGTTTGATGATTTCTTCAGATGAAATTTAGTAATTTGAGTGTTTTTTTGAGTATATGAGAGTGTATTAATGTTAAGTAATCAAATCCAAGTGATTGAGGAAGAAACCATTCGATTTTAGACGAGTTAGGGTGAGAAAACGAGCAACGAAAGTCGTCGAAGTTTTCTGGGTTGGCGGCTGACGTGCCACGCCAGCCAGAGCTCCGTAACCACCTCTCTGAACTTTAGGGGCTGGCGCCCCATGCAACTCAGAGCGTCAGGTACGCCTGCCCCCACCTGTTGTTCATCGTTTCATCCGTTTGAGTTCTTTCAAAGGGTACCTTTACTCCCCTTTTATTCTAAACACTTTAAACTACTTCTAAACACCTAAAATCATTCCTAACATGATCATAACCTTGAATTCATAATTCAAATTCAAGTTAAAGTTAAGATTTAAGTTTTGAGAATTCTTTCGAACATTCAAAGAAAGTCCCTATGAGTTTTTTTGTGGAGTCTTCAACAACTTCTAGTAACTTGTTTCAAGACTCGAGCAAGTGAGTATGAGAATGTATTCATGAGTCTACTTTGTCATCATGAAATCCTTCAAATCATGAAACATAACTCCTGAATTCATAATTCACATTCAAGAGAGAATTAAGAATAGAGTTAAAGAAAGTCTTTGAGTTCAATTGTGAATCCTTTGAGATCAACTATTGATTTGAACTAAGTTTTGAGGAAGTAAGTATGAGAATGAGAAGAGTTGTATCATGAGTTCTATAATGTTATATAGACCTACGAGTCAAGTCGTTCATGCCATTAAATTCCACATGAACTCTAGAAGTTGAGTATCTATGAGAGGAGTAATATCTCCAAGTTCTAAGCCTTTAAGTGTTGAGTTCCTAATCCATTTTGAGAAATATCTTTGAGTCCTTGAGTTGAATATTTCATGCTCATAATTTCGCATGAACATTATAAGTCGAACAATCTTGAGATGAGAAGTATCTTTGGGTCCTTGAGTTGAGTAGTTCATGCTTATAATTCCAGATGAACTCTAAGTTGAGCATTCTTGAAATGAGTATTATCATTGAAGTTATGGAGTTCCAAGTATTTGAGGTCTATCTATAGTTATTGAAAACCATGCCTTGAGTTGTTCATGTGCATAATTCGGCATGAACCATATTTTTAAGAAGTCTTTTACAAATGTTTAACTTTGTTTTAAGACTTAAGTTTTGAGTTAAGCAAAAAGTAAAGAGTAAAGAGTAAAGAGTTGAAGTTGATTTCTTCAAAAGTATATGGGGACTAAGTATTTCCAAAGAGATTTAAAATGTTTTTACATTTAAATAAGAATGGAAACTGAGATTTCCAAGATAGCTTTTGAGCTAAGTATTTTGAGCACTAATCTCAAATCACAGAAAGAAGTATGTTTTTAAAACATAAAGAGCTAGTATATTTTGGGAGTATTATTGAGTACCGATATGAGGGAGAGTTTAGATAACTCACAGCCCCCACAAACCATGTAGCCATCATGGGTAGAAAAGGGTCATACTTTTTAGATGAATCCTTTTCGTATAGACAAGTGGATCCTCTTAGTAGTTCAGGTCCTATACCTCTGGTCGGGTATAGGATGCACTGACAACGTGAGGTAGATCGATGTATCATCGCTATAGCTCTTATGTGATGGTTATCGGTTAGAGAAACTCTCACAAAAGTTATTGTATTTTTATATACATCAGTTTATTGTATTTTTACATACATTTCATAGTTATGTTGTATCTTTGCATACACAGAGTTTTCAACATGTTTTTAAATAGTTTGTTTCTTTATATTGCACTTATTTTAAATTGTTTTATATTGAAATGAGTTCAGTCATATTGAGTTGAGTACCCAGAGTCGAATAATATATCTTTGAGTTGAGTATCTTATCTTTGAGTACTTCTGAGTTGAGTAAGTTTGAGTAGTTTTGAGTATCCTTGAGTATTCCTTGAGTTGAGTAAGTTTGAGAAGAGGTAAGTATGTTTCTTTTTTATCAAGTTTCAAGCTTATGTTTGTGTTTTAGAATTCCCCTTGCATGCTCGTACATTCCTTCAAGCTTATGTTTATGTTTTAGAATTCTCATGATGCAGACACAGGTATTCAGGATCATCAACAGGAGCTTCGTTGATACATCCGGGAGTTCGAGTTAGCTATGGTGAGCCTCCTTGCTTTCGGAGGATTTCATTTACTTTTCAGTTTAGTCAGGATGTCGTGGGTCTTGTCCCGACTTCCATCTTTATCAGTTAGAGGCTTCATAGATAGTTACTATAGTTGAGATGTATGTATTATTCATTTTATTAAATATTTTAAAGACTTAAGTTGCCTAATTTATGGCGAGTTGAATATTTTTTTTATATTTAGAGTTTTTTATTTGAGTTAAAGTTTTGTATTTCAGTTTCATGAATTTTATTCAGTTTTTAAGCTTTATATGCTTGAATCAGTTTTTCGTTTGTAGTCAGCCAGGATGTGGGTTCGCTTGGGGACCAGCAATGGTTCTCGAGTGTCGGTCACGTCCAGGGTGTAGGCTCGGGTCGTGACACCTAAACATCATGAAATCATCCATAAACATGAGATAATGAACCTTGAATCCATAATCCAATTCAAGGAAAGTTAAAAGTCAAGTCAAGAAACGTAAGGGTCAGGTCATAAGAAGTTCTTAGAGTTTTCCAAAAGTCTTTTGCAAACGTTTTAACTTTGTTTTAAGACTTAAGTTTTGAGTTCAGTAAAGAGTAAAGTTGAAGTTCATTTCTTCAAAAGTATATGGGGACTAAGTATTCTCAAAGATATTTAAAATGTTTTCACATTTAAATAAGAACAGAAATCGAGATTTCCAAAGAGCCTTCGGGCTAGTTTTCAGAAAAGAGTATTCGCTTTCTAAATGAAGTAAAAGGGGAAACTTTGATTTTCAAGATAGCCTTTGGGCTAAGTTGTTGAGTACTAATCTCAAATCAGAGAAGAAGTATGTTTTTAAAACATAAGAGCTAGTATATTTTGGGAATAGTATTGAGCACCGAATTGGGGATAAGCATGAGTTCAGATAACTTACGTCACCATAAAAACATGTAACCACCATGGGTAGAAAAGGGTCACACTTTTTAGATGAATCCTTTTCGAAATAGACTAGTGGATCCCACTACAACAAATTTGATTATCGGGGACAAATAATTTCGTCATCCATAAATCATATTTCGTCACTAAAAATTTTGTGTGACGAAATTTTTTTTGTCAATCAGTCGTCCCTAAACGTGCGTCACTAAAAGTATGCAAAGACGATTTAGTGTTTCGTCACTAAAACTAATATATTAACTACAAAAAGAAAAATTGTCCCCAAATGCATAAATATTTGTGACGAATTTATTTGTCGTAAAAAGTGTAACTTTTTTTGTAGTTAATAGTATGTTTTGTCACTAAAAAAGTTATTACTACCGACAAAACTATATCGTCGCTAATTATTTAGTTCAATCAGTGACGACATCAATTGTCTCTAAAGTTATATGTATTTCGTAGTTGAAAAAAATATAATATCGTCACTAATGACTATTTTTTATATACAAAAAAATATTTTGTCCTTAAATGTATAAATTAGGGACAAATTATNATGAGACTCCAGAGGGGCTTAAGAGAAGTCCAAGAGTAAGTTAAGTGTTCAATTTCAGAGTAATGCCCTCATATTCATATAAATCGTGCATTTGAACTAAAAGTGAGTTGGTACTCTTTTCCTTAAGCCTTGTTTCAGCTGAGATCCTTTTTAAAAAGTATGATTAGAGCTTGGGTAATATTTTCCCTCGAAAAGGTAACATGAGTTACGAGATCATGAACAGTAGTAGTGAAAGAGCCCAGAGTTAGAGGCAAATATGCAGAGGTTTAATAATCCTAGAAAGGGAGATAGTGATAAGGCAAGCTGTGTTATTATAGTCATGCACCTAGTAAGTTATTAATAAAGAGTTTTCCCTTATGGGTAGACTAAGAAGTGATGAGTTGTGAAGATTGCATCATAGAAGGTAGAGTGTGTTTTAGCTAGAAAGGAGTTTGTAATGAAGTGTCATTGTGTAGGTAATGACCAAGTGTATGTGTTGAATAGAAGCACAGAGTACTCATGACGGGATAGATATAAACTAGGCTTATGATTTGTTTGAGAGGGTCATGATGATCATAAGGTTATAGAACTGATTAAGTAGTTGTAAGTTAGTAAAGTAAGCGGGTAATCATATTGATATTCGAGTGTAGTCATAAATATTAAGCTTGAATTCGAGATGAGTGTCATGATCAAAAGAATGACAACATGAGGGTGATGATGTTAGTCTTAATATTTGATCTAGAAGACTTGAATAAATCGAGGTGATTAGCTGCAATAGATATGAGTGGTACAAGTGAGAGACCCTAACCTTTAGATAAGGGCAGTGAAGTGTGGCTAAGTCACAAGAGTAACAAGAGCATTAAGAGGTGTACTGAGAGGGTATGTAATCAGAAAATGTTAAGAGGAGCACCTTAGAAAGAGGTCTTAGTACCGCTTATAGAGATTTTGGTAGGCATGAGATAAAATTCTCCCAAGTGTTAGATTAAAAGAAGAGGTAGACCATTTAGAGATGATGAAATATGTCCATAGCTTTCAAGTGTTAGCTTTAGACCTAAGGGGAAATGACAAGATGATAAATTGAGTCAAGTGTTTGAGATTAAGATGGCAATGAATTCAAAGAGTTTGGGGGATATCTTTTTAGAGGTCCTTTTAGTATTGGAGTGATGTTAAAAAAGGAGGTTGATGTTCTTATTGTGCTAGTGATGGTGTGATAGTTCCATCTAAGGTTGTAAATAAGGAGGAAGATTAGAATGAGGTTTTACTAAGAGAAATAGTTAAATGAGAGCCCTTAGTTGGATCTGAAGGAGTTGGTTAGTAGGAGTTCATGGAGTTGTTAGACTACTAAGTTTAAATGTGGTGGTAAGGAGTAATGGTCTTGGGATGAGATTCCCTAGAGAGAGGTATAGAACCTGAACCTAAGAATTTGGGTTAAGCTTGAATATAGTGAGATTGTACCATTAGACGCAGGCCTTAGTAAGAGTAACCCATTCCATACCCAGTCAAGTCATCATTCGAGGACGAATGATCCCAAGGGGGAGATATTGTTCCCAGAAAATATTTCAAACTAAGACTTGAACCATCCTTCCTTGTGAGTAGGATTTTACTAAGGAATTAAAATTTCTTAAGTGTTAAGGTCACTAGATGTAGCACATTGAGTTCCAAAAATAATTAAATTGGAAATAGCAAAATCTGAAATTTTGCAGGTTAAGCTAAGTATGAGTTTTGGGTCGACTTCAAACGATCATACCTCCTAGATCAAGATGAGTTAGGTGTTCTACCAGATATCGTAGGAAATATCATTGAATTATAATTCCAACGCCACCGAGTTTGCTAGGTTTCGAGGTCTGATGAGTGAGATATGGCCTTCTGAAGATAGGCTGTCCAGTTAAGGAAAGTTAGCCGAAAATAGAGAGGGGTATTTTGGTCTTTTCCTTACCCAATCAGATTAATTCGTTTTTGGTAGTATTTTAAGGGTCTAATCCTATTAGGTTCAGTTTTATAATCCTAAAATTAGCCTAGGGTTTTCGTTGAGAGTTCAAGAAGAGAAAAGAAGAGAGAAGAGGAGAAAAGAGGAGAGGATCAAGCGTTTGACGAAATTCTTGCGTGTTGTAGAAAATTTTTGCCATGGGTTTGATCCCTAAGAGGTATGTAAGCTTCCATAGTGTTGGGTTAGTTCACCCGCACGCCAATCATGTTATTTTCAGCGCAATTTCATTCTTAAAGTTGAAAGATTAGAGTTCTTGATGAGTTCTTGATAGGTGTTCTTGAAGTTCATTCTAAATCTTGTTGTGTTGGGGTTTTGATGATTTCTTCAGATGAAATTTAGTAATTTGAGTGTTTTTTTTGAGTATATTAGAGTGTAATAATGTTAAGTAATCGAATCCAAGTGATTGGGGAAGAAACCGGTCAATTTTAGGCGAGTTAGGGTGAGAAAACAAGCAAAGAAAGTCATCGAAGTTTTCTGGGTTGGGGCCTGGCGTGTCACGCCAGCCAGAGCTCCCCAACCACCTCTCTGAACTTTAGGGGCTGGCACCCCACGCCACTCAGAGCGCCAGGGTCACCTGGCCCCACCCGTTGTTCATTATTTAGTCCGTTTGAGTTCTTTCAAAGGGTACCTTTACTCCCCTTTGATTCTAAACAATTTAAACTACTACTTCTAAACACCTAAATTCATTCCTAACATGATCATAACCTTGAATTTAAATTCAAGGTAAAGTCCCTTTGAGTTTTTTTGTGGAGTCTTCTACAACTTCTAGTAACTTGTTTCAAGACTCGAGCAAGTGAGTATGAGAATGATGAGAATGTATTCATGAGTCTACTTTGTCATCACAAAATCCTTCACATCATGAAACATAACTCTTGAATTCATAATTCACATTCAATAGAGAGTTAAGAGTAGAATTAAAGAAAGTCTTTGAGTTCAATTATGAATCCTTTGAGATCAACTATTGATTTGAACTAACTTTTGAGCAAGTAAGTATGAGAATGAGAAGAGTTGTATCATGAGTTCCATAATGTTATGTAGACCTACGAGTCAAGTCGTTCATGCCATTAAATTCCTCATGAACTGTAGAAGTTGAGTATCTATGAGAGGAGTAATATCTCCAAGTTCTATGCCTTTAAGTGTTGAGTTCCTAATCCCTTTTGAGAAATATCTTTGAATCCTTGAGTTGAATATTTCATGCTCATAATTTCACATGAACATTATAAGTCGAACAATCTTGAGATGAGAATATCTTTGAGTCCTTGAGTTGAGTAGTTCATTCTCATAATTCCACATGAACTCTGAGTTGATCATTCTTGAAATGAGTAGTATCATTGAAGTTATGAAGTTCCAAGTATTTGAGGACCATCTATGGTAATTGAAAACCTTGCATTGAGTCGTTCATGTCCATAATTCGGCATGAACCATATTTTAAGAAGTCTTTTACAAATGTTTTAACTTTATTTTAAGACTTAAGTTTTGAGTTAAGCAAAGAGTAAAGAGTAAAGGGTAAAGAGTTGAAGTTCATTTCTTCAAAAGTATATGGGGACTAAGTATTCCCAAAGAGATTTAAAATGTTTTCACATTTAAATAAGAACAAAAACTGAGATTTCCAAAGAGCCTTCGGGTTAGTTTTCAGAAAAGAATAATCGCTCTCAAATGAAGCAAGAGAGGAAACTGAGATTTCCAAGATAGCTTATGAGCTAAGTTTTTTGAGCACTAATCTCACATCACAGAAAGAAGTATGTTTTTAAAATATAAAGAGCTAGTATATTTTGGGACTATTATTGAGCACAGATATTGGGGAGAGTTCAGATAACTCACAGCCCCATAAACCATGTATCCATCATGGGTATAAAACGGTCACACTTTTTAGATGAAACCTTTTCGCATAGACTAGTGGATCCACTTAGTAGTTCAAGTCCTATACCTTTGGCCGGATATAGGATGCGCTGGCAGCATGAGGTAGATCGTTGTATTATCGCTATAGCTCTTATGTGATAGTTGTCGGTTAGAGAAACTCCCACATAAGTTATTGTATATATATATATCAGTTTATTGTATTTTTACATACATTTCAAAGTTATGTTGTATCCTTGCATACAGACAGAGTTTTCAGCATGTTTTTAAACAATTTGTTTCTTTATATTGCACTTATTTTAAATTGTTTTATATTGAAATGAGTTCAGTCATACTGAGTTGAGTACCCAGAGTCGAATAATATATCTTTGAGTTGAGTATCTTATCATTGAGTACTTCTGGGTTGAGTAAGTTTAAGTAGTTTTGAGTATCTTTGAGTATTCCTTGAGTTAAGTAAGTTTGAGAAGAGGTAAGTATGTTTCTTTTTTATCAAGTTTCAAGCTTATGTTTGTGTTTTAGAATTCCCCTTGCATGCTCGTACATTCCACGTACTGAGCCATTTGGCCTGCATCTTCTCATGATGCAGACACAGGTATTCAGGATCATCAACATGAGCTTCATTGATACATCTGAGAGTTCGAGTTAGCTATGGTGAGCCTCCTTGCTTCCGGANCGCACCGTTGATCCAGTGAGCAGTTCAGAGTCAGTTGGTGAGCCTCCTTGCATTCCGGAGGATCTATTTTCATTGCTTTCTAGTTAGTACATTAGGATGTTGTGATGTTTGTCCCAACATCCATCTCAGTTGTTTTAGAGAATTCATAGACAGTCATAAGTTAGTCTTTTGAGTCTTTTCATTATCATTTTTTTATTGTTAAGACTTGGGTTGCCACTTTTGCCAAGTTGAATGTTTAGCCTTTAAAACATTCTCAGTTATTTTATTATTCAGTTCAGTTAAGTTCATTGATCATTATAGATACGAATATTGTCTTCCGCTGAGTTAAGTAAGCCAGGCCATGGGTTCGCTTGGGGCCAGCAATGGTCATCGAGTGCAAGTCCCGCCCAGGGTGTAGGCTCGGGGCGTGACAGTTGACTTATTTATATCTTGGTGAATATCATGAACTCACATAACTATTTATACATTTACCTTTTTTTAGTCGATTCACTTTCTATTTTTATTCTCTCATTATTGAATATTCTAAATTCTACCGAACGATCTTGTTTACTTTATTTAGTGTGGAGGTTGTTGTAATAATTGAAAAATGGAATAGTGTTTTGTTAGTTGTAGCATCATTTCTTAAGTAGCTACCTATTTTGTTGACTTATTTATATCGTAGTGATTATAATGAACCCAAATTACTATAGACTTTATTATTCTAACTTTATGTTATATTTTTTTATTGAGAAATTTCATTGTTTACATTTTTACTTTATTAGGTTTGCGTACCTCCTACCTTCTCGAGACTTCATATATATTGAATATGTTATAGTTGTTTAGTTTATATATAACAACTAAAAAAGACAAGACCTTTTTTATGAAATTTTACTTTAGTCCCCAAACTTGTTGAGACAACCCAGATGACCATGCATGCTTTAGAATATAAATACTCTTACAATTAAGATTCTTTGTTATTTTGCAAAAGGTGAGCAGTTATTACAATACCATATAAAGTTAAGATTCTTTGATATTTTGTTGATATAATGTTTAATTAGTGTTAGTTTGCTTGAATTTGATGTTTATTTAGCCAATGACTCAAGTCAGACCCTAATAGTAGTCATAAATAGAGTAACTATTATCATATCTTAAAGACTATAAACATTTCAATTATGACACATAAATAGAGTAACTATTATCATATCTTAAAACATAAATAAGGATAAATAATAATAAATTCCTCCTAATTAGTATTTTATTAAGAGACGTGTACAAGAAGAATACGATAAATAATTTAAGGTGGAGAAGTATTCATTTCTATACTACAAACAATGAGATTTGACAAAACACTTCTTATCTTATGTGACATGCCATGTCATATTAAAACTTTATTTTTTATAATTTATTTAACTTATAAAAACTCATTTAGGATTTGATTGCATTTTCTAGTGAAATAAGAATGTAATCCAATTATTCATAAGATTTTATCTATTCAAGTTATATATAATCTACGACTAATAAGTACTGCCTAATTAAGTAAGGAATAATTCTGTTATACTACCGTGTTGCTTCAACAGTGAAGTATGCTGTGCAACTTTTTTTATATATATAAAAAAGATTATAGTTAAAAGAAAAACAAATTAAAATCTAAATGTATGAGAACGCTTTTTTTATTGCATGAGTCGAGTTAAATGAGTTTGACAAATTTATTATTAAATAAAAAATTAAAATTTTAATGTGATATGACATGACAATTAGGAGAAAATGAGAATTTTATACGTTCAACGATCCATGCTAAAAGATATTAGGTCGTATTACGTTTACATTATACAATATTGAGAAGCAATCAAAATGTCTTACTATATGGTATCATAATTATAAGATATTTCATCAACTAAGAAAATTTTCATATAATTTTCAACTTATAAATGTTTTTTGTGAAAAACATTTTCTTTCATATGAAACACACATTAACATCTTGATTACTAATTATAATATTTGAATAGAAAATATAAATTTGAGTCATAAATGATATGTGTAGGTGGATGTATTCGGGATATTATTCCCAAGAATATGATAGTAAATCTCTATATAAGGTAGATTATTTATACCAAAGATATTTTACATTGACCAACTTTTCATAAATGAAAGGTCTTCTTTGACTCATTAACCAACTTTCCATAAATAAAAGATTTTCTTTGACTCACTCTTCAAAATTTAAGATTAAAATAAAATTTTATATTTAGTAAGTTCTTAATGAATTAGGTAATTGTAATAATAAGAAGCATTCTAAACTCACAAAAAAAAACACTTCTCTTTATACAAAATATAGCTAAAGCTTCAACCATTCTATTTTTTTTTTAATCTTATTAAAGGCCAAAAACTTGCTATCTTATGTGATGCTAAAATTGAACTGATTATATTCTCTACAACAGGAACTCTATGAATTTGCCAACAATAGATTAATTATTAATTTCCAATAAGTAATCGGTTGCATGTAAATTCATGGAGTTTGTACTGTTGGAGTAAGAAAAAATTAGTCCGACTTCAACGTCACATAAGATTGCTAACTTTTTAGCTTTTTGAAGGAGTCCATTTCTTCTTTTTGACAGAAAATAAGAAACACTCTTAAACACACATATACACTCAAAAAAAATTCCTTTTTAAACAAGGAAAAATGGGTAAATATTGTTAGGTTTTTCCCTGATTTTCTTACCTTATTTGAAGTTTATATTTTTTCCTTAAAGAAAAGTCAAAGTATTACCATAAATGCTTGAACTTTTTCTGAAAGGAAAATATAATTTTTTTCATATTTGGCTTATTCTTTCTTTAGAGGAAAAGTTTGGAGATATATAAATTGAAGATTCTTATTCTCATAGCATAACACAATAGAATTCACAATGTAGTCGTTTAGAGAGTTTTGTTTATGGGGAGGTTTTTCTCTCAACAATATTAATATTTTTTTTATTAGTTTTTAATTGTGTAGGCCAATTGGTCATATCATATAATAATATTATATCTTTTAGAATAGTTTTGTTTGTCATCTGATTTACCGTCTCTATAATTTGCAATTGTAAGCTTTTGCATGACGCCCTAATCACCCTTCATAACCGAACAAGTGGTATCAGAGCACATGGTTCAATGATCCAATGGTTCAATAACCCAGGTTCATTGAGGTTGAAGACAGGTTCAAGGCGGTTTCAAATCAATTTGCAACCAATTTGATGATAAAGAAGATTTTTGTCCAACAACATGTGTATAAGAGATTAAAACCATATTTTCAACATTCCTATTGCTACATCTTTGAAAATAAAAATAAAATATTTTAAAACCATTTTTAACCATATATTTTAAACTTTATTATTAATCATGACAAACAACAGTAATGAAGACTATGTGAACAACGAAGATCATCATGCATGTGAAGAAGACGGATCAAGTTTTGTCAAAAAAATCCAGCCAAAAAGGGAGATTTGTTAGGGTTTTGCCCTGATTTTCTTACCTTATTTGACGTATATTTTTTCCTTAAAGAAAAGTCAAAGTATTACCATAAATGCTTGAACTTTTTCTAAAAGAAAAATATAATTTTCTTCCATATTTGGTTTATTCTTTTCTTAGAGGAAAAGTTTGGAGATCTATAAATTGAAGATCCCTATTCTCATAGCATAACACAATAGAATCCACAATGTAGTCGTTTAGAGAGTTTTGTTTATCGAGAGATTTTTCTTTCAATAGTATTAATATTTTCTTTTTATTAGTTTTTAATTATGTAGGTCAATTGGTCATATCATATAATAATATTATATCTTTTAGAATAGTTTTGTTTGTCATCTGATTTACCGTCTCTATAATTTGCAATTGTAAGCATCCGCATGACACCCTAATAACCTTCAGAACCCAACAAATATGTCACTCTACTTTGTGTTAAAGAAGATATACCCTCGTTTAAAAAGTGGTGTATATATATAGTTTATCGTCTAGCAAATGATGCATGTTTACTCTTTTTGTTAACGGACATATATTTACTAAATTAAAATTTATATATATATATGAAAACATTTTTTAACCTGGTATAACACATGAGTCAATTTTAATTTCTATACAATTTATTTTAGAGAAAAACAAAAGTTTTTAAAACTTATATCTAACGAACCTAAATGACAATCAAAATGTTTCTAAGAATGCATCCCTTACTCTATTTACCCAGTTGTGTTGGTGATCATTAGGACTGTCTCGACCATAAGGTTACTAAAGCAATTGCTTGGAACCCTAAATTTTTTAACGTCCTCACTATATATATTAAAAGCATGACCTCCCTAACTTGAATGTTAAACTACCATAATACCCCCAACTTAAAACACCCAATTTAGTATATATTCTATATTTTATAATATATTTATTTATTTGTTCTAAATTATATTAAAAGCTGACACCTTTTCACATTGATGAGTTGTGACTTTTTTTATACAGTTGTTATGACATTTTTGAAAAGTCCTAATATTTTTTGAATGGTGGTGACTTATCCGATAAGGTACAATAAGAACCTTTTTCATACTATCATTTGTTTCCTATAAATAGAAGGGTTTTACTCACACTTTTAAACTACAAATTTTGTAAGGTTTTTATTCTTCTTTTCATAAATGGGAAGATTGTGAGAGTTGTTCAATTATGCAATTACAATATTTGTTGTGAGTAAATTAGATAGATCAACAAAAATTGATTCAACAAGGAGAATTGAATAACTCAACTTCAAATGAGGAGACTATCTAGTTAATTAAAATGTACTCATTTTCATAGCCAAAAATATACTTTTGTAGGAAGTTCTACATGAAAAGAAGTTCAATAATTTTCTGTTGCACAAACTACAACTTGGTCTTCAAACTATGAAAAGTCTGAAATTGTTGGCGAAAAAGGATTTGATCAAAAACATTTTTGAAGAGTCCAAACTAGAAGTAATAAGTACTCTTCCGTTTTCAATTTATTTGCTATACTTTTATTTTTATTCAGTTTAATATAAAATGTTCTTTTTTCAAGGGGGTGGGGGATCATCTTTAAGACCACAAAGTTAAAAAACATTTTTATATTCTACATATCCTTAAATTAAAAGTCTTTTGTATTTTTAAAAAAATTCATATCAAATTAAAATTAGGCAAATCTACATCTTTCTTTTTTATCAATATTACCTTAAAAGAATGAAATACCTACCTTAAATGTTAAATTATTATAACACCCCAACTTAAAACACCAAATTTAATATTGTATTATATTTATTTATTTATATTATATTATATAAAAGCAGACACCTTTTCACTTTGAAGGGTTGTGACATTTCCAAAGAGTTATAACTTTTTTGATGAGTTGTAACCTTTACGAAAGGTTGTGACTTTTCTACATGGTTACAAATTTTCCGAAGAGTTGTTACTTTTTTAAAGAGTTATGACTTTTCTGATGAGTTGTGACCTTTTTGAAGGGTTGTGACTTTTTTTTTTTGATAAGGCACAATAAACATTTTTTCATACACTACCCTTTGTTGGTTACAAAAAGAGAAGTTTCTTCAAATTTTTAATCTACAATTTTTTAAAGTTTTTGATTGTTCTTCTTCTTCTTCTTAAGACACTTATATTTAAAGATGACACCTTTTCACATTGAATGGTTACGACTATTTCAAAAAGTTATCACTTTTCCGATTATTTTTTACCTTCCCGAAGGGTTGTGCCTTTTATGATAACTAATATGCACATGCTCATACTACCCTTTGATTACTATAAATGGAGGGGTTTCCTCACAATTTAAAACAATGATTTTCTTTTGTTTTCTATTCTTCTCTTCTTAAAATCTCAAGTTTGATTTACAAACGTTGGCAATCTCAAAGGTCACTAAAATTTGAACACTCCCTAACATGATTGAAATTAAAATAATACTCCAACTAAAAACATCTTATTTTATATATTTTCTATATTTTACATCAATATTTATTTATATTATATTATATTAAATGTAAGAGTTCCAACAATACAGTAATAACTAAGTAATGAACATGGGGAGGCAGGAGAAAGTATATTTAATGTCACACCCCGAGCCTTCACCCTGGGCGAGACTGACACTCGAGAACCATTGTTGGCCCCAAGCAAACCCTTGGTCTGGCATACTTACTCAGTGGAAGACTTTAAGCATTAAGAAAAGGATTCATATGCTAAATAACTCAATTGTCTCAAACTGAACTCATAATGTTTTAAAAATAAACATTTAACTCAGCCAAAATGGCAACTCAAATTTGAACATAAGCCAATAACAAAATGATGGCGAATGAACTAACATCTAACTGATTATCTATGAAGCCTCTAAAACAACTGAGATGGATGTCGGGACAGCCCCACGACATCCTAATGAACTCAAATGATAAAGCAGTGAAAAAGGGGAAACCTTCGGAAGCAATGAGGCTCACCAACAACTCTGAAGCTCAACTGGATCAACGATGCACTGGATGTTGATCCTGGTTACTTGCTTTTGCATCATAAGACGATGCAGGCCAACTGGCATCAGTACATTGAATGTACGAGTATGCAAGTTGGAATGTTAAACACAACTTAAGCTTGAAAAGAATCTGAAAGGAACTGAAGAATTTACCTGGCTTAACTCAACTCAACATAACTGAGCTCATTTCAATATAAAGCAGTTTAAAAACAAGTGCAATATAAAGAAAAACTGTTTAAAACAAGATGTCAACTTTGTGTGTATGCAAAGATACATATAACTCTGAGATGTATGTATAAATACAAATATTTCTAATGTATATTAAAATACAAAATAATGTTGTGGGAGTTTCTCTAACTAA
The DNA here is from genome assembly GCF_019186545.1 of Solanum stenotomum. Taxonomy (NCBI): domain Eukaryota; kingdom Viridiplantae; phylum Streptophyta; class Magnoliopsida; order Solanales; family Solanaceae; genus Solanum; species Solanum stenotomum. Next base: position 27,052 of record NW_026030506.1, read on the forward strand.
CAACCATCACTTAAGAGCTACAGTGATGATACAACACTTTACCTCACACTGACAAGGACCATCATATACCTTGCCGAGGGTATAGGACCTAACTCACTAAGTGGATCCACTAGTCTATGCTTAAAAGCATTAAATGGTTCATCTAAAAAGTATGACCCTTTTCTACCCATGATGGCTACATGGTTTATGGGGGCAGTGGGTTCTCTGAACGCTCCCTTATATCGGTGCTCAATACTACTCCCAAAATATAATACTAGCTCTTTATATTTAAAAACATATTTCTTTCTGTGATTTGAGATAATTGCTCAAAAACTTAGCCCAAAAGCTATCTTGGAAATCAAAGTTTCCCCTCTTGATTAATTATGAAAGCATTTACTCTTTTCTGAAAATTAGACCAAAGGAGATGTAACATCTCGTAATTTGAAATAGCTAGGAAAAAGCTAAGAATTTGAAATAGTCATTTTTGGAAATAGTGACCAATCTGGCAATTTATTTAAGTAAGTTAAAGTGAGTTTTTGGTCAACTTCTAACGATCATAATTCCTAGATCAGGATGAGTTAGGTGAAGTTCCAGATATGGTTGGAAAAATCTTGGAATGATATTTCCAACGCCGTTAAGTTTGCACGATTCTGATTTCATATGAGTGAATTATGCCCGTTGGAAGTTGGGTTGTTGGATAAAAGAAATGTCCAATCCGGATTTTTGAAGGGTAGTTTGGTCTTTTCCTTACCTGATTAATTAAATCCATTTTGAATAAATTAAGTGGGGTCAAAACTGAGTTAGTTCTGTTTACGCTTTTGAGAAATAGAGTTAGGACTTTTGGAGAAAGAACGGAAGAGAAATGAGAAGAGGAAAAGCAAGATTCGCCAAGAACAATCGATTTTGGTTGTTGATTCACGAAAGAATTGATCCTACAAGGTATGTGAGTCTTTCATTGCTTTGGTTTCGTTCAGCAGAATTCGTTCTTAAAGAGTTTGAAAGTTGATGTTCTTGACATAAATTCTTGAATTTGAATGTTGTTTTTGAATTGGGTTGAATTGAGGAATTTTTGAGATCGTTACGTTGAGTTTTAGAGTTGTTTGAGTTAGGTTCTTGAGTACTTATGCTGGGTATCGGAATCTAAAATGAATTTGAGATCAATAGTCGAGCTTAGGCGAATTGGGGCTGGAAAATAAAGAAGGAAAAAGTTGAGGGCATTTTGGCACGCAAGTTCGCGTTGCGGACTTGCTCCCTCTGTTTACAAAAAATTTCTCCGCGTCACGGTTAAGACGCGGACTCCTCTATCTCAAAATTTAATTTTTCGAGTAATTATTTAAAACACCTTCGCATCGCAAACTTGTTCCCAGACGGTGATTTCGTGACTTTTCTCATAATTAGCTATTTAGGATCATTCCTAAACATCATGTGATCCTTCCTATCACAAATCAAAATCCTTGAATCCATAATTCAATTCAAGGACCAGTTAAGAGTCAAGTCAAGAGCAGTTAGGATCAAAGTCAAGAAAAGTTAAGAGTCAAGTCTAGAAGTTAAGAAACAAGTCAAGCAAAGTTTTTTTTAAAAAGTTTTCTAAAGTCTTTAACAAATGTTTTAACTTTGTTTTAAGACTTAAGTTTCAAGTTAAGCAAAGAGTAAAGAGTTGAGTTCATTTCTCAAAAAGCTATTAGGAAACTAAGTATTCCCAAAGAGTTTATAAATGTTTTCACATTTGAGCAAAAAAGGGAACATCAATTCCAAGAGAGCTTTCAAGCTAAGTTTTGAGTAATTATCTCAAACCAAAGAAAGAAGTTGTTCTAAAACATATGAGCTAAGTATATTTTTGGGAGTAGTATTGAGCACCGATATGGGGATGCAAGTTCATATTAACTCAAGTCTCCATAAACCATGTAGTCATCATGGGTTTTAATGGGTCATACTTTTTAGATGATCACATAAGTTAAGCTAGTGGATCCACTAAGTTAAGCATTCTATATGACGGCAAAGTATAGGACAGTTCTGGCAGCGTGGGCAAGACGCTGCATCACCACTTAGGCTCATAGTGGGGGTTGTAGGTTAGAGAATCTCCCATAGAAAACCATATTATTTTCTTATATGAGTAAAGTTGAGTTTGTTATTGCTTATCTCTAACGAACTAAGTTGGTTGCAACTGTTTTATAAGCTTTACATATATTGTATGTGTTTCATTTCTTAATATTTGAGTTAAGTTATTCAAAAGTTGAGAAGAGCCAGGTAAGTGTTTCCTTTCAGAATCCTTTCAAGTCTATATCTTGTTTTAGCATTACAACTCTCATACTCGTACACTCAATGTACTGATGTCAGTTGACCTGCATCATTTTTATGAAGCAGACACAGGTAACCAAGTTCAACATCCAGTGCCTCGTTGATCCAGCTTGAGCACTTAGAGTCTGTTGGTGAGCCTCCTTGCATTCTAGAAGACTCCTTTATTTGCTTTCTAGTCTTTCAGATGTTGGGATGATCGGGGGCCCTATCCCGACATCCCTCTTTGTTTTAGAGGCTTCATAGTCAGTTAGTAGTTAGATGTCTTCACATTATTATTGCATATGTTGAGACTTGAGTTGCCATTTTGGCCAAGTTGAATGTTGAGTAGTAAACATTCTGAGTTATTTCACTAAAATTATTTGAGTAAGTTCACTTCGATCATAGTAAGCATGTTTAAAGTCTTTCACTGAGTCAGTAAGTCAAGCCAAGGGTTCGCTTGAGGCCAGCAATGGTCTTCGAGTATAATGACCCTAAAGGTCATTTTTGGAAATTTTCATAAAATGACCATTTTACCCCTCCCGATAATTGCCCCGAGTCCTAATTGTGGTATTTTCGAAGTTGGTTTGAAGGAAAATTGATGAAAAGTTGAGTTTTTGGAATGTTGAGTTTTTAAAAGTTACAGTTTGGTTAAAAGTGCTATTTCGAGTCATTTGGAGTTTCGAGACTCGAATCAGATTCTCGTCGATTCCAGCAGTTTTAGAATGTCGAAATGCGTCTATGAGAATTTACGAAGTCGAATTTGGAGTTAAAACGAAGATTTGAGGTCCTAAGTTGCTAAAATTGTGAAATTTTGATCAAGATTTGACTTTGGTCAACAAACGAGGTTTTGGTGCTCGAAATGGAATTCCGAGGGCACCGTTGGATTCAGGAGGTGATTCTAAGTTTAGAATGAGTCTTGGTTGAATTTTTAGAGGCCCTGAGTGCGTTTCGAGTTTTTGATACTAAAGTTAATTTCTTGACGCCTTATCGGATATCGGGTCAAGGAGACCTCGAATTCAAATTCCGACGATTTCATTAAGTCCGAAATGTCATTTTCAAGCTAGTAGCATATTTGGTTTGTGTTCGGGAAGTGCCAAATGAGTTTTGGGTGATCTTTTAAGCTTCTTGGATGCTTTGATACTATTTCAGCAAATTGTGGCAACTAAAGGGTTCATTATTAGTTTTAAAGGTCGAAAAATTATTCCGAAGGTTCTGAAATTTTGAGCATGAATTATAGGACATATTTGCAAATTTTGGTGCATTTTCGCTAACCCGAGATTGGACTTTTATCGCAAATAAGAAATAATTGTTTACCGAGTAGAAATGATATTTGACTGGGCAAACGAGCATGAAATTGAGCTCCGATTGAACGAGCAGGTCCATATCATTATTTAAGACATTTACAAAAAGAATCGGGTCATTTCACTATCGTATGAGGAAATTACGACATTTTTAGTGAAAGATTAACTGCTTTTTTCTGGTGCATAACAGCCATGTACTGTTATAAAAATCTCACTGTGTTCATTTGGTATTTTGAGCATATCGGGAGTTCTAGAGATCGGAATGGAGTGATTCTTACGGGTTTCTTCTTGAATTAATATGAGGGTTAGTATTCAATCTTCAATTCGACATTTTCTTATAATTTCTTTATCTGGTTATTTTTTCCCTATCCGTAAATCTCTTGGGAAAAATTGGAGTTTTATCGATTTTGGACTCCCTTTTTTATGTAAAAGGTATATTTACGATCCATATGTTATGGGTAAACTGATTTTAACATAAAATTATTGATTCATCGATTATTTTCATCATATTAACCGCGTACAATTTGGACTTTCCCGGTAAATTTAAAGTTTGATAAATCGAGAATTTCAAGGTCGATCTTAACCCCGTTTTTGATGAAATTTCATATTTGAATTTATCTAAGCATGGGTAAGATGTTTTTTCAAGAAATATTTCATTTTTGAGTCGGGGTTTCGGATCCGAATATTTTAGGTTTCTTCAAGAACGTGGATTTTCCTTCAAATTGAGTTTGTGAATTGATTTCAACTCCGTTTTCAAATTGGTTTTCACCATTAG
>NW_026030506.1:31894-48038 GCF_019186545.1 Solanum stenotomum
TGTGGTTTTCGGTACTCACCCTTGCTTCTACACAATTGTGTAGGTTGACAGCTCTCTCTCGGATTCGGCTTAGTATTTTCTTTAGCAGATTAAGCTTCGGGACATACTCGAAAGGTGGCGATTCATTCCAGACGTGCCCTTGAGTTATCTTTACTTTCAGTTTTGTTCTATTCGAGAACTATACTCTTAGACTTGTATATTTTTATTCGAATTCTGTATTTAGAGGTTTGTACATGTGACAACCAAATTCTGGGTAGTGTTGTGTCTTAATTAAAGTCTTCCGCTTATTTATTATCTTTTATTCTCGTATTTCTACTTCTCTAACATTGTGGTAGGGTTAGGCTGACGTGTCCGGTGGAAAATGGACACGTGCCATCACATTCGGAATTGGGGTGTGACAAAAGTGGTATCAGAGCCCCAGGTTCGTAGGTCTCACGTGTACAAGCCAAGTCTAAGTAGCGTCGTGAGGATCGGTACGGAGACGTCTGTACTTATCTTCGAGAGGCTATTGTGACTTTTAGGAAAGATCTTTATTACTTGATTCTCTATCGTGCGTCCTTGGTCTGATCTAATTCTTATCACTTTACTCTGTTCTCTCTCTCATTGTAATGACTCGTGGTTGGTCCTACGTGGGTGCGAGTTTAGGTGTCATCGCGTGATTTTAGTGTTAGATCTGATTTTGATGCGGAGGTGATAGGCTTGTGGAAAGGAAGTGTAATCAGACATGGAATTCTCTTTGAGACGAGTGACTAAGGTTGTGGCAAAGGGATGTGTTTTGAGTTTATGGTATTGGGAGATGAGCATTTATTAAGAGACTTCAGGAACGCCTTAGTTCTCCGGTCATTTATTCAACAACGAGAATAGTGCTTGTGTGACTTATACGACTGAAGTGGCTAGACAATGAAGAATGGTGTAAGTAAGAGAATGACTATGTTGAGAGTGCTGCGACTTTGGAAACTACAGTTGTGAAGTTTGTCATAAGGGAATAGATTGCGTAGTATATTATGATGATGAAGTTGCACCAACCAAAATCAGAAGTTCTACGGTAGTTTTAAAGTGTAGGTGTATATCATTACAGGGTCATTGTACGGCGACTACGACGGTACTCGTGTTATCTTGGTTAGGGTTATGTGTTATGTTGCTTCTGCTATTGATCGGGCTTACGAAATTGTGCATATCATTTTCGGCCGGAGACTGAAGTGCTTTGGTAATGTTTTGCAACTATTTAATGAGGTAAATGAACAGGTTGTTTTAGTACGACCTTCTCAATGGATCTGATGTCTTCTAATGGTGGATTTAGTTGTTGTTCATGATGTGGTACTAGTGATATATGGAAGTGGAGAAATCTGAGTTGTCAGCTGTTTCACCTAATCGGGTCAGAAGGTTGATGTTGCATTCTCGATTGAGAAATCAAGTGGTTGCTACTATGAACGCTTGAGTTAACCATTAATTATAAGGAAAGTTATAGTGGTGGATCGAGTGAATCGATCTTGTCTTGTTTCTAGGACAAGGTACGACCCTTGGGTGGTCATGATTATATTGGGAACTAATGACTACATGATGAGTCAAAAGAAATGGGCAACAATAAACCATGGATGAAGAAAGTTTTAACAAGTATACTTGTGTAAAGGCAATTAAGGATTTTAGCGAGAAGGTACGATTAAAAAGGAATCGGGTTGGTTTTATCAAGATGTGGGTTGGCAAGGTAAGAGATAATTGGTTATATATCAACTTTTTAGCCATTGGAAGGACTTTTGCATGGTTTGAGTTGTAGCAGTTAAATACTTGTAATTGTAAAAGAGTTCGATGAAGTTTCATTTGAGAAGTTTGACTTAAGGTAAAAGGTAATATGCGATGGATGTTTGGCCAAGAAACTATAATGATAAATGATTTACGGGAAGAACAAGAGTCTTGCGCGATGGATATAAGTTAAGAAATGTGAAGGAATAAGACATCACATGTAGATCCTTAGTTTGAAGTTGAGGATTGTGTAAATTTCTACTTTTATGTTAGATATGACAATGCAATGTGGATTGGTTCAACACAAATGTATGATGTGTTATCAGCTACTTTCTGAACACTTGGTATTGGTGTTGGTGGTAAATGTTGATGTATGAGGAATTCTGCAGTTTTTGAATTGGTTTGAATTGTTCAGCTTATGGTAGGTGGCTTACTAGTGTCCAACCGGAAGGACTTATAGCTCTACATGGTTATTGAGGATTTTGAACTAGGTTGATAACTCTATTTATGGAATTATCCAAATTGTTGTAACGCGTTACATAGATCCTTGATGGTAAATAGAGGTTGTGTGCTCATAGTATACGGAATTATTGGAGTAACCAAAAACTGCTTCAAGTTTCGGCATGAGATATATGATGGTTTGAATAATAGTTGAAGTTGGGTAAGTAAAGGATCGCGTGTAATCGATATTGGTCGTGATTCAATAGTTCTATCTCAATGAAAAGGTACTATGACATTTAGAACTTGGATTATTAGCGATTGGGTGAGACCCATATCGATCGTGGAATGCTTCAATGGAAGGAGGAAGGACCATAATTCAAAATTTTGGAAGCAACGATGTGTTTCTAAGAATGACTGGATACTAGTGGCCGTCTGAGGGTAAAGTAACTGGCCGGTGTGACTATGATGTTCTGGTAGTATTGATATTGTTGGCTTTAATGGATTATTGTAAAGAGTATGAGAAAATGGATAAATTGAGTATGTCTATGATTGTTATGAGGCCGGACTGGCTGATTGTGAAGTCAGACGAATGGGAAGGTGTGTTATGGACATCGTGGAAGGGATATCTTGGGTTGTTCAATTTCGGTTTTGTATATTCTTATGTGACCACCTACCTCATTTCAGACATGGTTTTGGATTATGATTCTCTGTCTATGTTCAGACGTGTTTTTACTTTTGTGGGTGGATGCCTAGTGGTGAATCGGATGGACCGATTCATGCTCTCTTGGCAGAATAGAATACTTGTGTGGGTGGGCCGATTCAGAGATAGTGGGTTCGATGTGGTATTGGGGTGGTGGAAGGTTTTCGGAAGTTCTACAAGTGTCATCTTGCTTTTGGAAAGGTATAGAGAGGCTACCGTATGTGGCTACAGTTTTTGGCTATTTTGGTATTTATCTTGCCCCTGTATGCATGGTTCAGCTAGGTGTGGTTCGATGCTTAGGTGGCCCGTGGGCCTAGTTCTTCCGTTGCTGGAGTTGTCTACAATTACGGATCCTACTTCAGTGTTTTGGTGGCATCCTTAGAGGTTTTATATGCTTGGATGGGTCGATCATCAGTTGGATACTTGATCATTTCTATCTGTGGGTTAGATAAGCGTGATTATTCCAAGATGGGTGCTCGATGGATATGCATCAGATTAGTATGACTCAGACTTGTGGAAATGTGGTAATGAGAATGGAATTTTTTCTAGAGTCGGTGATGGTTCGTGTGTTGTGAGAGCTTGGTGACTGATTTAGGTTCATCCTTGATTTTTCTGTGGTTATTGATTTCGAAATTTCTCTCGTGGTTACGTGATTAAGGGTTGTCATGGTAAATATGTTATGGTTTTGAGATCTTAGATTTAGATTCAGTCTTTGAGTTAGTCGATGGTTTGAAATAACCCTTTGAGGGTTAAGTTGTCAAGATTGATTTGGAAATCCTTATATGGATTTTTGGGATAAGGTTTAAGAATGGATTCGTTTGGAGTAGTAATTATTGAGTTCGGAAATTTCACCTCGGGGTTGATAGCGTCGAGTATTTTTTGCCTTCTTCTGCTTTATGTTCAAGGACGAACATGATTTTTAGTAATGAATAATGTAATGACCCTAAAGGTCATTTTTGGAAATTTTCATAAAATGACTGTTTTACCCCTCCCGATAATTGTCCCGAATTCTAATTGTTGTATTTTCGAAGTTGGTTTGGAGGAAAATTGATGAAAAGTTGAGTTTTTAAGAGTTAAAGTTTGGTTAAAAGTGTTACTTCGAGTCATTTGGAGTTTCGAGACTCGAATCGGATTTCCGTCGATTCCAACAGTTTTAAAATGTCGAAACGGGTCTGTGAGAATTCACGGAGTCGAATTTGGAGTTAAAACGAAGATTTGAGGTCCTAAGTTGCTAAAATTGTGAAATTTTGATCAAGAGTTGACTTTGGTCAACAAACGAGGTTCCGGTGCTCGAAATGGAATTCCGAGGGCACCGTTGGATTCAGGAGGTGATTCTAAGCTTAGAATGAGTCTTGGTTGAATTTTTAGAGGCCCCGAGTGCGTTTCGAGTTTTTGATACTAAAGTTAATTTCTTGACGCCTTATCGGATACCGGGTCAAGGAGACCTCGAATTCAAATTCCGACGATTTCATTAAGTCCGAAATGTCATTTTCAAGCTAGTAGCATATTTGGTTTGTGTTCGGTAAGTGCCAAATGAGTTTTGGGTGATCTTTTAAGCTTCTTGGATGCTTTGACATTATTTCAGCAAATTGTGGCAACTAAAGGGTTCATTATTAGTTTTAAAGGTCGAAAAATTATTCCGAAGGTTCTGAAATTTTGAGCATGAATTATAGGACATATTTGCAAATTTTGGTGCATTTTCGCTAACCCGAGATTGGACTTTTATCGCAAATAAGAAATAATTGTTTACCGAGTAGAAATGATATTTGACTGGGCAAACGAGCATGAAATTGAGCTCCGATTGAACGAGCAGGTCCATATCATTATTTAAGACATTTACAAAAAGAATCGGGTCATTTCACTATCGTATGAGGAAATTACGACATTTTTAGTGAAAGATTAACTGCTTTTTTCTGGTGCATAACAGTCATGTACTGTTATAAAAATCTCACTGTGTTCATTTAGTATTTTGAGCATATCGGGAGTTCTAGAGATCGGAATGGAGTGATTCTTACGGGTTTCTTCTTGAATTAATATGAGAGTTAGTATTCAATCTTCAATTCGACATTTTCTTATAATTTCTTTATCTGGGGAAAAATTGGAGTTTTATCGATTTGGACTCCCTTTTTGATGTAAAAGGTATATTTACGATCCTTATATTATGGGTAAACTGATTTTAACATAAAATTATTGATTCATCGATTATTTTCATCATATTAACCGCGTACAATTTGGACTTTCCCGGTAAATTTAAAGTTTGATAAATCGAGAATTTCAAGGTCGATCTTAACCCCGTTTTTGATGAAATTTCATATTTGAATTTATCTAAGCATGGGTAAGATGTTTTTTCAAGAAATATTTCATTTTCGAGTCGGGGTTTCGGATCCGAATATTTTAGGTTTCTTCAAGAACGTGGATTTTCCTTCAAATTGAGTTTGTGAATTGATTTCAACTCCGTTTTCAAATTGGTTTTCACCATTAGCTTCCAAATACTTTACGGATTTTACATAAAAAATTTCCAGATTTGGGTATCGTTTTCCGGTATGAGACTTTTGGACCGTTTTGCCCTTTTTCCCTAAATTTCTTGATTTTGGTGTCATTGGACTCGAATTGTGATTGTGAATAATTTTTTGAATAGATTATCGTGATCTGGATTATACTCGTAAAAGGAAAGGCTCAAGTCAAGTAACTTTTGGAATTCATTTTAAAGCAAGTGGCTTCCAAACTTTGTAAAACTCTTAGACTACGCATGACTACTTTCCTAATTGTGTTGGGGAGTAATGGGGATTGAGGATGGATTTTATTTGTTGATTGAAATTGTTGTAAATGAAAGATGGGGAATAAAACGAGCTAAATGTGTTATATGTGACTTGAATTTGTTGAATAAGTCATGTGATAACTGATATTGAGGGGATAGAAGAGCATGAGTAGGCTATGATTGATACAGACATTGTGATTGAGACAGGTGATGTGTAATGCTATGATGTGGTCGTGATATGGTTGTGATTGAGACAGGTGATGTGTAATACTATGATGTGGTCGTGATATGGTTGTGATTGAGACGGATGATGTGTAATACTATGATGTGATCGTGATATGATTGTGATTGATGACATGTGCATATTCATTATTCATCCCATGTGTGAACTATCTGCTGCATGAGTTCTGAGACATTGATATGAGGATGGATGGATATGAGACACAGTTGAGACTAGCTCCGGCTAGCGATTTGGATGTCGATGGGATCCGGTTCCGGCGGTGATACATGGTCCATGTGTGGCCCCCATGGGTTCTGATTTGAGTATTCAGCGCGGACTTATTACATCAACAGATGTGTATCGTAGGACAGACATGCATGACGACTACATGACATCATTATTGCATTTTGCATCGCATTTGCCTTATCTTTGTCTGTGATGTATGGATTGTATCGGTTTACCCCTCTTATGTGGAATTTGATCTATTTGCTCTTATTTGTTGATCTGAGGTTGATGAGGATATACTGTTGGTTCTGGCTGTTGAATATGATCTGTTTAGTATAGGTTGGTTGGTTTGCTGCTAGATTGAAGTTTCGGTGGTTCGGTTGGGTTTGAAAGGAGTTGTTTGTAGCTGTTAGTTTTGCTTAGTTTAGAGTTACTTGCGAGTACATGTGGTTTTCGGTACTCACCCTTGCTTTTACATAATAGTGTAGATTGACAGCTCTCTCTCAGATTCGGCTTAGTATTTTCTTTAGCAGATTGAGCTTCGGGACATACTCGAGAGGTAGCGGTTCATTCCAGACGTGCCCTTGAGTTATCTTTACTTTCACTTTTGTTCTATTCGAGAACTATACTCTGCGATTTTTATATTTTTATTCGAATTCTGTATTTAGAGGTTTGTACATGTGACAACCAAATTCTGGGTAGTGTTGAGTCTTAATTAAAGTCTTCCGCTTATTTATTATCTTTTATTCTCGTATTTCTACTTCTCTAATGTTGTGGTTGGGTTAGGCTGACGTGTCCGGTGGGAAATGGACACGTGCCATCACATCTGGAATTGGGGTGTGACATCGAGTGCCAGTCCCGCCCAGGGTGGCTCGGGGCGTGACAAGAGGTTTGGAAATCGAGGTTTCCTTCCTTATTTAAATGTGAAAACATTTTAAACTCTATGGGAATACATAGTCCCCATATAATTTTGAAGAAATAAACTTCAACTTTACTCTTTACTGAACTCAAAAATCAAGCCTTACAACAAAGTTAAAACATTTGTAAAAGACATTTGAAAACTTTATGCACTTCTCTTTACTTGACTCTTTACTGATCTTGACTTGACTCTTAACTGATCTTGATTTGACTCTTAACTGATCCTTGAATTGAATTATAGATTCAAGGATTGAGATTTATGATAGGAAAGATTTCATGATGTTTAAGAATGATTTGAGATAGCTAAACATGAGAAAAGACCGAAAAATCAATATTTGAGGATGGGTCCGCGACGCGGAAGGGTATTTAATTTTTGGGTTCAAAAATGACTTTTGAGGCAGAACGGTCTGTGATAGTTCCGTAACACGAAATGAATTTTCCCAGTTCTGGGGACTAGCTCTGCGACGCGCCATCAATACCAGATTTCGTCCGACGAAATTTCTTCTTCGTTTTACAGCTCTAAACCCTCTAAACTCCATAGGATCTTTCCCCAAACACTTAGAATCGATTATATGTTCAAAGTACATCAGATTCTACTCGAAAACACGACTAAAAACGTGAATCAATCTCAAGAAACTTCAATCAACACAACCCACAAGAATTCAAACGAAATTTATAAAGAACTCAAGGATTTACTTTCAAATCTAATAACTTCGCTGAAATTCAATCATGATTGGCATGTGGGTGAACTAACCCAACTCTATGTGATCTCACATACATTGTAGGGATCACCCCCGACGAAATCCACAAGCTAAACTCGACGAACTTGACGATTTCCTTGCTCCTCCTTCTCTTTTCTCCTCTTCTTTCCTCTTCTCTAAAATCCTAAATCTTTTCCAAAAGCATAAAACTGACCAAGTTCAGTTTAGACCCTTAATTAATTCACTAAAACGAATTTAATTAATTGGATAAAGAAAAGACTGAAATACCCTTCGAAAATTCGGAATGGACATTTCCTTATTTAAACAGCCCAACTTCCAATGGGTGTATCTCACTCATACAAAGTCGGATTTGCACAATCTTGGCGGCGCTAGAAAGATCGTTCCAAGAGATTTCCAACCATACCTAGAAGTACACCTAAATTATCCTGAGCTAGGAGTTATGTCCATTTAAAGTTGACCAAAAACTCACTATTTCCTAACTTAAGTAAATTTCCAGATTTTCCTTCTTTCAAAAATGACTATTTCCAGTTCTTAACTTATTCCTAGCTATTTCAAATTGCGAGATGTTACATTTAAAAGGTATAACTAAGAGATTTTAAGAGTGACTAACTTTCAATAGTAATCATAAGAAAATTTGTATCCACTATTAATAGGAACTTATACTTTATCATTCATTTTATAATTGTTTTACTTAATTTTTTTAATATTCACATTATTTTTAAACATTGTGTAGTACATGATTTTATATTAACGTGAAACACACATGTATTAAAACTAGTATATATGTATATTGACGACCCAGACCACCGTGATTGGCACCCACAACAATCCTCTGGTGGGAGAACCACTAATACAACCCAACTAAGCAACTTTAAGAAACTACATCATTTAAAGATACGAAAGCAGGTTTAAATGACGAACTAAAAATAGAGTTCCCATAAACTCCAAAAGTTTGAACAAAACAATCAACATAATCATCGCGGAAGTTCAACCCTCAGAATCGAAAGTCATTGTACCAAAACTCTACTAATCAACAAGTCTAAGAAAATGGGGGTGCGACCCTGAAAACTAAACATCAACAAAGTTTAAACATATAGTCTGAGTCCGAAAAGAATGGACTAAACAAATGAAGAATCCATGGCAGCCTGAAAGAACTGGCTCACCCTTGAATCTGGTCTCGGTCAATGATCTCCTAACTGAGGGCTATCAAGAGCCTCCTGAAGATGCCCTGTACTCAACAAAGAAAGAGCAAGTGAAGTATCAGTACACAACCCACGGTGTACTGATAGGATCACACGGCAACTCCTGTAAGCACAATATACGCAAGCAATTATAACACAGTAAGAACACATATACATAATGCATAATTCAGTTATCTATTTAGGAGCAACATACAATTTCCCAATTTCAATGACAACTAGATATGAACGTAATCATCACAAGTGGTCCTCTCATGGAAACTACATCCAAAATGTTAGTGTGTTGGAACGTGACACCTGATCCAATATATATGTGTTGAAACGTGTCACCCAGTCCAATATATGTGTCGGGACATGTCACCTGATCCATAACATATGTCGGAACGTGATATCCGATCCAGTTAGCACAAACACAATCACAATCACAATCACATCTATAATGAACAGTGTTCATAGTCATACAATCAAGTAATATGTTCATGGCAAGTAATTGTTCACACATAATCCATTCATTAAATTGATTCACATTTCCCTATTCACACACATGCATGCATACAATAAAGAAATTAACCGACATATATCACACAACAGGAAATCGAACCATCACCTACCTCGAAATCAAGCCTGAATACTCCTAAGACACGTGAGTCTTCCCTTTCCGGAGTCTTTCAGCTCGTTCTTAATCTAAAACAAGCAATTAATGCAAGGATCACTAAACAAGGTCTAATTTACCTGGATAATAACAAACATATTAACCCATGATCCTAATGTTCAACTAGGGCTTTTTCCACCATTAACATCAGGCCAAAACCCTCCCCCAACGATAATCACCCAAGATTCTAAGCTCTAGGAATCGAAATACGGATCAAGGGAGTAATTTCCTTACCTTTAGCACTAGAACTTGTGGAAATCTGGCAAGAAAATGCCCTGGATTGTCCCTTAGCTCTTAAGAACAAAGTGTTGCAGAAAATAATAAAATTGGGGTTTTTCACAACTTAAGTCGCGATTGGCCCGCTAAGGCGGACCCCATCCCGCCACATCGGCCCCAACCTTGCGGGATTAATCCCATGCCGGCAGCTTGCACGGAGACAGAAGCTCAAAATTTGAGTTCCAAGCTCCCATTTCACTACACACCTTCAAACTTGGACGTTCTAAAACTACCCTTTCACTCCAAGATTAGTTTCGGGAGTTCTACTGGCCCTAATTCAATTTCGTAAACCCGTACTGGCTCCTTAATGTCTTAGCTATCCACTCATGTGATCAATTTCATAATTAAATCCCTCATTCATTACCAGATTTCTCTAAACCTCACCTGACTCAAATTTCGTCCAAGTCTGGCCTAGGCTAGAAATTTCCAAGTCGCTACTCAAATGTTTTCTGGCCCAAATTCTTTCCTCATTGATTTTTCTATAACGACTGAAACAGGTCGTTAAATATATATATATATATATTTGAGAAGATTTTTTTGGTAGAAAATATAATAGGAACGGTTTATTTTATTTAATGTGGAGATTGTTATAAATTATAATAATTGAGAAATAAAATAGTGTTTAGTTAATTATAGCATGCTTTCTTACGTAGCTACTTACTTTGTTGACTTATTTATATCTTGTTGATTATCATAAACCCACATTACTATTCTTACATTTACCTTTATTATTCGGTCCTTTTTCTATTTTTATTCACTAATTATTGAATATTCTTAATTCTACCAAAAGATCTTGTTCGCTTAATTTAATGTGGAGGTCGTTGTAATAATTGAGAAATGGAATAGTCTTTAGTTAGTTGTAACATCCTTTCTTACATAGCTACCTATTCTGTTGACTTATTTATATCTTGGCGATTATAATAACCACACATTACTACAAACTTGATTATTCTAACTTTATTTTATAGTTTTTTATTGAAAAATTTCATTGTTTACATTTTTATTTCACAAGGTTTGAGTAAATTCTACCTTCTCGAGGATCACTTGTAGGATTACATTGAATATATTATGGCTATTTAATTTATATATAAAAACTAAAAGAGATAAGACATTTTTATGAAATTTAGCTTTAGGCTCCAAACTTATTGAGACGACCTGGTGACCACGCATGCTTTAGAATATAAATACTCTACAATTAAGATTCTTTGATATTTTGCAAAGGTGAGCAGTTATTACAATACCATATAAAATTAAGATTCTTTGATATTTTCTTAATATAATGTTTAATTAGTTTTAGTTTACTTGAATTTGATGTTTCTCCCAACAAATGTTTTTTTAAGAAGTGTGTAAAAAAATACGATAAACAATTTAAGATGGAGAAGTATTCATTTCAACACAATAATGACATTTTTACTACCCAGGCAAAATCTTGAACTTGGATTGCACAAATATGCAGATAGATTTGACGAAATTTAGAGTTAATTTTCGATATGATTACTCAAGTTTAAATAACTTTTATTTATGTTTGGACTAGAATATTATTCAACTACCGTCATTTTCCTCACAATATATTAAACATCAAAAGACACTCCTTCGCTACTTCCTATGGCATGTTATGTCATATTAAAACTCTATTATTTATAAATGATTTATTTAACTTATAAAAACTCATTTAGGATTTGATTGCATTTTTCAAATGAAATAAGAATGTAATCCAATTATTCATAAGATTTTATCTATAAAGATTAAAATTTCTTATTTATATATTCTCTCTTAACTCTTTATACGGTTTAGCATATAGTATAACAAGTTAGTTATTATTTAATTTATTAATTACAAAATTTAACTTCCAACTCTTAATTATCAATGGTTACTGCAAAGAAAATAACAATCCTATCGACAACATTATATCATCCCAAATTTCATAATAGGTCCTTTTAGAAAAATAATAAAAAATGTATGAGCAGAAAACCAATAATGAAAGATTATGATTTAGGGAAGCATTAATCTGAACATATGAAAACTTCAATGAAGAGGGTCTCGTCACCGCTAACAGAGTTAGGATTTTTAATAAGGAGGTTCAAAATCTGAAGAAGTAAATATATGAACTAGCTGAAGGATTTCAACATCTACTATATATACATAAAAAATCTTTTTGATCATATATAAATAATAATATATTTCGTGGACCTAACAATATGTTGGCTCCGCCCTGTCACGATTATTTATTTACAAATGTGTGACGTGTTTTGTACAAGTTATATATAATCTACGATAAAGTACTGCCTAATTAAGGAATAATTTTGTTATACTACCGTGTTGCTTCAACAGTTGAAGTATGGTGTGCAACCTTTTATATATATATATATATAAAAAATTATAGTTAAAAAATAATAAAATTAAAATCTGGACATATGAAAACGTTTTTTAATCGCGTAGAAGGCATGAGTCGAGTTAAATGAGTTTGAAAAATCTAAAAGTTCAATGTGATAATATGGCATGACAATTAGGAGAAAAGGAGAATTTTATACGTTCAACGATCAATGATCAACGCTAAAATATATCAGGTCGTGTTATTTTTACATTATACAATATTGTGAAGCAATCAAAATGTCTAACCATATGACATCAAAATTATAAGATTTTGCATCAACTAAGAAAATTTTCAAATAATTTTCCACTTATAAGTATTTTTTTTTGTGAAAAACATTTTCTTTCATATCAAACACACCTTAACATCTTGAATAGTAATTATAATATTTGCATAGAAAATATTAGTTTGAGTCATAAATGACATATGTAGGTGGATGTATTCAGGATATTATTCACAAGAATATGATGGTAAATCTCTATATAAGGTAGATTATTTATACCAAAGACATTTTACATTGACCAATTTTTCATAAATAAAAGATCTTCTTTGACTCATTAACCAACTTTCCATAAATAAAATATTTGTTTGACTCACTCTTTAAAATTCAAGATTGAAATAAAAATTTATATTTGATAAGTTCTTAATGAATAAGTACTATATATACTGTAATAATAAGAAGCATTCTAAACACACACACAAAAGAGACTTCTCTTTGTACAAAATATAGTCAAAGCTTCAGCCATTCTGTTTTTTTTATATGATTAGAGGCTAAAAAACTTGCTATCTTATGTGATGCTGAAGTTTACTCATTATATTCTCCACAACGGAAATTCTATAAATTTGTCAACAACAGATTAATTATTAATATCTAATAAGTAATCTGTTGCAGGTAAATTCATAGAGTTTTGTAATGTTGGAGTAAAAAAAATTAGACCAACTTCAACATCACATAAAACAGCAAACTTTTTAGCTTTTTGAATGAATCCATTTCTTCTCTTTGACAAAAAAAGAAAAAGAAAATAAGAAATACTCTTAAACACACATATACACCCCAAAAAAAGATCTCTTTTTGAACCAGGAAAAAGGGGCAAATATATCCCTCTACTTTGTGTTAAAGTAGATATACCCTCGTTTAAAAATTGATGCATATATATAGCTCGTCGTCTAGCAAATGATGTATGTTTACTCTTTTTATTAATAGGCATATATTTACTAAATTAAATATATAAAAACTTATATCTAACAAAACTAAGTGACAATCAAAATGTTTAACATTTTAAGAACATCCCTTACTCTCTTTACCAAATTATGTTGGTGATTGTGGGCAGTCTTGATCATAAGGTCATTAAAGCAATCACTTGAGATTTCAAATTTTTTAGGGCTCCCATTTTATTTATATATATATATATATATTGATAAATTTGAAAATATTTTTTTGGGTAGAAAATATGATCGTAACGTTTACTTTATTTAATGTGGCTATCGTTATAATAATTGAGAAATAAAATAGTGTTTAGTTAATTATAGTATCCTTTCTTACGTAGCTACTTACTTTGTTGACTTATTTATATATTGGCGATTATCATGAACCCACATTACTATTTATACATTTACCTTTTTATTCGATCCTTTTTCTATTTTTATTCTCTCATTATTGAATATTCTAAAGTCTACCAAACCATCTTGTTTAATTTATTTAATGTGGAGGTCGTTGTAATAATTGAGAAATGGAATAGTGTTTAGTTAGTTGTAGCATCCTTTCTTATGTAGCTACCTATTTTGTTGACTTATTTATATCATGAAGATTATAATGAACCCACATTACTACGACTTTATTATTCTAACTTTATATTATATTTTTTTATTAAAAAATTTCATTATTTACACTTTTACTTCATAAGGTCTACGACATGCTACCTTCTCGAGACTCCACTTGTAGGATTACATTGAATATGTTATAGTTGTTTAATTTATATATGACAACTAAAAAAGATAAGATCTATTTACGAAATTTTGCTTTAGGCCTCCAAACTTGTTGAGATGATCCTGCTGACCATGCATGCTTTAGAATATAAATACTCTACAATTAAGATACTTTGATATTTTGCAAAAGGTGAGCAATTATTGTAATACCATATAAAATTAAGATTCTTTGATCTTTTGCTAATATAATGATTAATTAGTGTTAGACTTGAATTTGATGTTTATTTAGCCGATGCCTTAAGACAAACCCTAATAGCAGTTGTTGCTTGTTAGGGTTATGCCTTGATTTATCTTTCTCTCGAACGAAAGTTAAAGTATTATTATAATTATTTTTACTTTTACGGAAAGAAAAATAAAGTTATCTTTCATATTTGGTTATTCTTTCCTGGGAGGAAAAATTTGGAACTCTATAAATTGAAAACCCATCTTCTCATACCAACACACACTACTAAAAAATTGCTAAAAAACGACGGAAGTAAAAGCGATGGACGGCGTCGCTCCAAAAAACGACGCCATTAGCCACACTGTCCGTCGCTTTTTAATTAAAATATTATTTTTTTAAAAGCGATGGACGGCATAGGCATCTCTTAGTCCGTCGCTTTTTTCGCGGATTTTCGCTAGTTAATTATTTTATATAGATAGCAACGCAGTTCTTCGCTTTTGCTTTTAATTAAAAATAATTATTTATTAATTAAAAAAATCCATGCCGTCCGTCGCTTTTTATTAATTTTAATTGTTTAATTATTTTTTAAATTAGCGACGAACATCATCTTTATGTCCGTCGCTTCTTGGTCAAATTATCTGGTCAAATATTTTAAGAAAGCGACAGACAATGTCTCTTAGTCCGTTGCTTTTTGGTCAAAATGTTGGTCAAACATTTTTTAAAAAAGCGACGGACATAGAGATATTGTTCGTCGCTTTTTTTAAAATATCTGCACTAGCAGAAGCGATTTTCCCCATTTCTCCATATAAAAACAAAATTGAGAAATTTTTTGATTTAATTTTATTTAAATCGTCTTCCGGATGTCGGTAAAATTAAATAGTATGTAATAAATTAATATTTTCAATTAACTTTAAATAAATCATCCTCCGAATGACGGTTTTATATAAGTTAAAAAATAATTTAATATAAAATACTGACCTCCCGATGTCAATATTATTTAATTAATATGATTACTTTTTATTTATCTTAAAATTTAATGTGATACCGACCTCATGAGGTCGGTATTTTTTATTATATCTAATTACTTTTAATAAAAGCGACATCTGGAGATCGATTTGTTTGAAATATTCCTATTAATCATAATTTTGCTATTGTGCATAATATTAAAATTTCATTTTACATCTACAATTAATTGTTCAATAAGTGTAACAATTTTGTATACTTTTATAAATACAAAGTTAGAATTCGTGGAATAAATAAAAAAATATCTATAATCCATATTTTGCGTATGAAACTACGTTGATATGAATTAGGAGATAATTATACTTATATTTATAGAGTAATGTACAAATTCTATCAGTCTGTCGTCTAATCACGAACTTAATATCTCATGTCATGATGTAGTAGAGGTGAAGAGCTAACATATAATCCATTCGAGTATGAAATGCGAGATAGTATTATTATATATGTTTGATCTTGAATGAATGTCAAGTGTAGTGATCACCTCCTAATTATGATGACATGTAAAGGATACTTCATCGGAGTATGAAATACGTTGATTAATTATATATTCCTCGAGTAGTTTAACATCAAGTCTTATATGCTAGTGTGTCAAATATGAAATACATTATCAATTAAAGAAATACCGATGATCAATTCAAGGAGATTTATATATTAAATTTGATATTGATAAACTTTTGTTGATAAATAAAATTAAATTTATATAATTAGAAGGTATATAATTTAAATTTATAAAATTAACTTGATCGATAA
>NW_026030506.1:50949-75095 GCF_019186545.1 Solanum stenotomum
CGAAGCTCAATCTGCTAAAGAAACTACTAAGCCGAATATGAGAGAGAGCTGTCAACCTACACAATTGTGTAGAAGCAAGGGTGAGTACCGAAAACCACAGGTACTCGCAAGTAACTCTAAACTAAGCAAAACTAGCAGCTACAAACAACTCCTTTCAATCCCAACCGAACCACCGAAACTTCAATCTAGCAGCAAACCAACCAACCTATACTAAACAGATCATATTCAACAGTCAGAACCAACAGTATATCCTCATCAACCTCAGATCAACAAATAAGAGCAAGTAGATCAAATTCCACATAAGAAGAGTAAACTGATACAATCCACACATCACAGACAAAGATAAGGCAAATGCGATGCAAAATGCAATAATGATGTCATGTAGTCGTGATGCATGTCTGTCCTACGATACACATATGTTGACGTAATCAGTCCGCGCTGAATACTCAAATCAGAACCTATGGGGGCCACACATGGACCATGTATCACCGTCGGAACCAGATCCCATCGGCATCCAAATCGCTAGCCGGAGCTAGTGCATCTCATATATCTCTAACCGGAGCTAGTCTCAACTGTGTCTCATATCCATCCATCCTCATATCAGTGTCTCAGAACTCATGCAACAGATAGTTCACATATGGGATGAATAATGAATATGCACATGTCATCAATCGCAATCATATCATGATCACATCATAGTATTACACAACATCTATCTCAATCACAACCATATCACGACCACATCATAGTATTACACATCACCCGTCTCAATCACAACCATATCATGACCACATCATAGTATTACACATCACCCGTCTCAATCACAACCATATCACGACCACATCATAGTATTACACATCACCTGTCTCAATCACAACCATATCACGACCACATCATAGTATTACACATCATTTATCTCAACATCAATGTCTGTACCAATCATAGCCTACTCATGCTCTTCTATCCCCTCAATATCAGTTATCACATGACTCATTCAACAAATTCAAGTCACATATAACACATTTAGCTCGTTTTATTCCCCATCTTTCATTTACAACAATTTCAATCAACAAATAAAACCCATCCTCAATCCCCATTACTCCCCAACACAATTAGAAAAGTAGTCATGCGTAGTTTAAGAGTTTTACAAAGTTTGGAAGCCACGAGCCTTAAAACGAACTCCAAAAGTTACTTGACTTGAGCCTTTCCTTTTCGAATATAATTCGGATCCCGATAATCTATTCAAACAATTATTCACAATCACAATTCGAGTCCAATGACACCAAAATCAAGAAATTTAGGGAAAAAGGGCAAAACGGTCCAAAAGTCTCATACCGGAAAACAATACCCAAATCTGGAAATTTTTTATGTAAAATGATCCTTAAAGTATTTGGAAGCTAATGGTGAAAACCAATTTGAAAACGGAGTTGAAATCAATTCACAAACTCAATTTGAAGGAAAATACACGTTCTTGAAGAAGCCTAAAATATTCTAATCCGAAACCCCGACTCGAAAATGAAATGTCTCTTGAAAAACATCTTACCCATGCTTAGATAAGTTCAAATATGAAATTTCATCAAAAATGGAGTTAAGATCGACCTTGAAATTCTCCATTTATCAAACTTTAACTTTACCGGGAAAGTTCAAATTGTACGCGGTTAATATGATGAAAATAATTGATGAATCAATAATTTTATGTTAAAATCAGTTTACTCATAACATAAGGATCGTAAATATACCTTTTTCATCAAAAAGGGAGTCCAAATCGATAAAACCCCAATTTTTCCCAAGAGGTTTACGGATAGGAAAAAAAACCAGATAAAAGAATTACGAGAAAATGTTGAATTGAAGATTGAATACTAACCCTCATATTAATTCAAGAAGAAACCCGTAAGAATCACTCCATTCCGATCTCTAGAACTCCCGATATGCTCAAAATACCAAATGAACACAGTCTGAGATTTTTATAACAGTACATAGCTGTTATGCACCAGAAAAACAGCAGTTAATCTTTCACTAAAAAGGCCGTAATTTCCTCATACGATAGTGAAATGACCCGATTCTTTTTTGTAAATGTCTTAAATAATGATACGGACCTGCTCGTTTAATCGGAGCTCAATTTCATGCTCGTTGCCCAGTCAAATATCATTTCTACTCGGTAAACAATTATTTCTTATTTGCGATAAAAGTCCAATCTCGGGTTAGCGAAAATGCACCAAAATTTGCAGATAAGTCCTATAATTCATGCTCAAAATTTCAGAACCTTCGGAATAATTTTTCGACCTTTAAAACTAATAATGAACCCTTTAGTTGCCACAATTTGCTGAAATAGTGTCAAAGCATCCAAGAAGCTTAAAAGCTCACCCAAAACTCATTTGGCACTTCCCGAACACAAACCAAATATGCTACTAGCTTGAAAATGACATTTCGGACTCAATGAAATCGTCGGAATTTGAATTCGAGGTCTCCTTGACCCGGTATCCGATAAGGCGTCAAGAAACTAACTTTAGGCTCAAAAACTCGAAACGCACTCGGGGCCTCTAAAAATTCAACCAAGACTCATTCTAGACTTAGAATCACCCCCTGAATCCAACGGTGCCCTCGGAATTCCATTTCGAGCACCGGAACCTCGTTTGTTGACCAAAGTCAACTCTTGATCAAAATTTCACAATTTTTGCAACTTAGGACCTCAAATCTTCGTTATAACTCCAAATTCGACTCCGTAAATTCTCATAGACCCGTTTCGACATTCTAAAACCGCTGGAATCGACGAAAATCCGATTCGAGTCTCGAAACTCCAAATGACTCGAAATAGCACTTTTAACCAAACTTTAACTCTTAAAAACTCAACTTTCCAAAAACTCAACTTTTCATCAATTTTCCTCCAAACCAACTTCGAAAATACAACAATTAGGACTCGGGGCAACTATCGAGAGGGGTAAAACGGTCATTTTATGAAAATTTCCAAAAATGACCTTTAGGGTCATTACAGTAAGTCTTGGAGTTTCACTTTCTTGAAATTACAACAGTGTAATATAGTTCATAATTACTGATGAAATTTTTGACTACATTTTTCTGTGTGAAGTCCCTTATTAAGAAGGGGAGGGGGTGTTGTGGCTTAACACAACAATTTTTATGTTTGGTTGATTTTACAAACAATGGCTTAACACAACAATTTATAGTTAAAAAATATTAAAATTAAAATCTAGACATATGAGAACATTTTTTAATTGCGTAAAAGGCATGAGTCGAGTTAAATGAGTTTGAAAAATCTAAAAGTTCAATGTGATAATATGGCATGACAATTAGGAAAAAAGTAGAATTTTATACATTCAACGATCAACGCTACAAGATATTAGGTCGTATTATTTTTACATTATACAATATTGTGAAGCAATCAAAATGTCTAACTTTATGACATCAAATATGACATCAAAATTATAAGATAATTCATCAAATAAGAAAATTTTCATAGAATTTTCCACTTACAAGTATTTTATTTATGAAAAACATTTTCTTTCATATCAAACACACCTTAACATCTTGAATAGTAATTATAATATTTGCATAGAAAATATTAGTCTGAGTCATAAATGACATATGTAGGTGGATGTATTCAGGATATTATTCACAAGAATATGATAGTAAATCTCTATATAAGGTAGATTATCTATACCAAAGACATTTTACATTGACCAATTTTTCATATATAAAAGATCTTCTTTGACTCATTAATCAACTTTCCATAAATAAAAGATTTTGTTTGACTCACTATTTAAAATTCAAGATTGAAATAAAAATTTATATTTGATAAGTTCTTAATGAATAAGTACTATATATATTGTAATAATAAGAAGCATTCTAAACACACAAAAAAAGACTTCTCTTTGTACAAATATAGCTAAAGTTTCAACCATTCTGTTTTTTAATATGATTAGAGGCTAAAAAACTTGCTATCTTATGTGATGCTGAAGTTGGACTCATTATATTCTCCACAACATAAACTCTATAAATTTGTCTAACAACGGATTAATTATTAATTTCCAATAAGTAATCTGTTTCAGGTAAATTCATAGAGTTTTTTAATATTGGAATGAAAAAATTAGACCAACTTCAACATCACATAAAACAGCAAACTTTTTAGCTTTTTGAATGAGTCCATTTCTTCTCCTTGACAAAAAAAGAAAATAAGAAACTCTTAAACACACATATACACCCCAAAAAAGAAAATCCCTTTTTGAACAAGGAAAAATGGGCAAATGTATCCCTCTACTTTGTGTTAAAGTAGATATATCCTTATTTAAAAAGTGATGCATATATATAGCTCGTCGTCTAGCAAATGATGCATGTTTACTCTTTTTGTTAACATACATATATTTACTAAATTAAAAAATATAAAAATGTGAACATTGTTTAACCTGGTATAAGACATGAGTCAAGTTAATTTCTATAAAATTTCTGTTAGAGAAAAACAAAAGTTTTTTAGACTTATATCTAACAAAACTAAATAACAATCAAAATGTTTTTAAGAATACATCCCTTACTCTCTTTACCCAATTGTGTTGGTGACCGAGGCCCGTCTCGACCATAACATCATTAAAGCAATCACTTGAGATCCCAATTTTTTAGGCCCCCGCTTTTTTTGGGTAGAAAATGTAATCGTAATGTTTACTTTATTTAATGCGGAGATCGTGATAATAATTGAGAAATAAAATAGTGTTTAGTTAATTATAACATTCTTTCTTACGTTGCTAATTACTCTATTGGCTTATTTATATCTTGGCGAATATCATGAACTCACATTACTATTTATACATTTACCTTTTTTTAAGTCGATTCACTTTCTATTTTTATTCTCTCATTATTGAATATTCTAAATTCTACCGAACGATCTTGTTTACTTTATTTAGTGTGGAGGTTGTTGTAATAATTGAAAAATGGAATAGTGTTTTGTTAGTTGTAGCATCCTTTCTTATGTAGCTACCTATTTTGTTGACTTATTTATATCTTAGCGATTATAATGAACCCAAATTACTATAGACTATATTATTCCAACTTTATATTATATTTTTTTATTGAGAAATTTCATTGTTTACATTTTTACTATATTAGGTCTGCATACTTCCTACCTTTTCGAGACTTCATATATATTGAATATGTTATAGTTGTTTAGTTTATATATAACAACTAAAAAAGACAAGACCTTTTTTATGAAATTTTACTTTAGTCCCCAAACTTGTTGAGACAATCCAGATGACCATGCATGCTTTAGAATATAAATACTCTACAATTAAGATTCTTTGATATTTTGCAAAAGGTGAGCAGTTATTACAAGACCATATAAAATTAAGATTCTTTGATATTTTGTTGATATAATTTTTAATTAGTGTTAGTTTGCTTGAATTTGATGTTTATTTAGCCAATGACTCAAGTCAAACCCTAATAGTAGTCATAAATAGAGTAACTATTATCATATTTTATACACTATAAACATTTCAATTATGACACATAAATAGAGTAACTATTATCATATCTTAAAACATAAATAAAGATAAATAATAACAAATTCTTCCTAATTAGTATTTCATTAAGAGACGTGTAAAAGAAAAATACGATAAATAATTTAAGGTGGGAAAGTATTCATTTCTATACTACGAACAATGAGATTTGACAAAACACTTCTTATCTTCTGTGACATGCCATGTCATAATTAAAATTCTATTTTTTATAATTATTTATTTAACTTATAAAAACTCATTTAGCATTTGATTGCATTTTTCTAATGAAATAAGAATGTAATCCAATTATTCATAAGATTTTATCTATTCAAGTTATATATAATCTACGACTAATAAGTACTGCCTAATTAAGCAAGGAATAATTCTGTTATACTACCGTGTTGCTTCAACAGTGAAGTATGTTGTGCAACTTTTTTTATATATAAAAAGGATTATAGTTAAAAATAACAAATTAAAATCTAAATATATGAGAATGTTTTTTTATTGCATGAGTCGAGTTAAATGAGTTTGACAAATCTATTATTAAATAAAAATTAAAATTTTAATGTGATATGACATGACAATTAGGAGAAAATGAAAATTTTATACATTCAACGATCCATGCTAAAAGATATTACGTCATATTAATTTTACATTATACAATATTGAGAAGCAATCAAAATGTCTTACTATATGGCACCATAATTATAATATATTTCATCAACTAAGAAAATTTTCATATAATTTTCAACTTATAAATATGTTTTGTGAAAAACATTTTCTTTCATATCGAACACACATTAACATCTTCAATACTAATTATAATATTTGCATAGAAGATATAAATCTGAGTCATAAATGATATATGTAGGTGGATGTATTCAGGATATTATTCACAAGAATATGATAGTAAATCTCTATATAAGGTAGATTATTTATACCAAAGATATTTTACATTGACCAACTTTTCATAAATGAAAGATCTTCTTTGACTCATTAACCAACTTTCTATAAATAAAAGATTTTCTTTGACTCACTCTTCAAAATTCAAGATTAAAATAAAAAGTTTATACTTAGCAAGTTCTTAATGAATTAGGTAATTGTAATAATAAGAAGCATTCTAAACACACAAAAAAAAAACACTTCTCTTTATACAAAATATAGCTAAAGCTTCAACCATTCTATTTTTTTTAAAATATGATTAAAGGCTAAAAAACTTGCTATCTTATGTGATGCTAAAATTGAACTGATTATATTCTCCACAACAGAAAGTCTATGAATTTGCCAACAATAAATTAATTATTAATTTCCACTAAGTAATCGGTTGCACATAAATTCATAGAGTTTGTACTGTTGGAGTAAGAAAAATTTAGTCCAACTTCAACATCACATAAGATTGCTAACTTTTTAGCTTTTTGAAGGAGTCCATTTCTTCTTTTGACAGAAAATAAGAAACACTCTTAAACAAACATATACACTAAAAAAAAAAACCCTTTTTAAACAAGGAAAAATGGGTAAATATGTCACTCTACTTTGTGTTAAAGTAGATATACCCTCGTTTAAAAAGTGGTGTATATATATAGTTTATCGTCTAGCAAATGATGCATATTTACTCTTTTTGTTAACGGACATATATTTACTAAATTAAAAATTATATATATATATATATATATATATATATATATATATGAAAACATTTTTTAACCTGGTATAAGACATGAGTCAAGTTAATTTCTGTATAATTTATTTTAGAGAAAAACTAAAGTTTTTAAAACTTATATCTAACGAACCTAAATGACAATCAAAATGTTTCAAAGAATGCATTTCTTACTCTATTTACCCAGTTGTGTTGGTGATCATTAGGACTGTCTCGACCATAAGGTTACTAAAGCAATAGCTTGGGACCTTAAATTTTTTAACGTCCTCACTATATATATATATATATACACTACATTAAAAGCATGAACTCCAGAACTTGAATGTTAAATTAGTATAATACCCCCAACTTAAAACACCCAATTTAGTAGATATTCTATATTTTATAATATATGTATTTATTTGTTCTAAATTATATTAAAAGCTGATACCTTTTCACATTGATGAGTAGTGATTTTTTTGTACAGTTATGACTTTTTCAATGAGTTATGATATTTTCGAAAAGTCCTGATTTTTTTTTTTAATGGTTGCAACTTATCCGATAAGGTACAATAAGAACCTTCTTCATACTATCATTTATTTTCTATAAATAGAAGGGTTTTACTCACTTTTAAACTACAATTTTTGTAAGTTTTGTATTCTTCTTTTCATAAATGGGAAGATTGTGAGAGTTGTTCAATTATGCAATTACAATATATGTTGTGAGTAAATTAGATAGATCAACAAAAATTGATTTAACAAGGAGAATTGAATAACTCAACTTCAAATGAGGAGACTATCTAGTTAATTAAAATGTACTCATTTTCATAGCCAAAAATATACTTTTGCAGGAAGTTCTACATGACAAGAAGTTCAATGATTTTCTATTGCACAAACTACAACTTGGTGTTCAAACTATGAAAAGTCTGAAATTGTTGGCGAAAAAGGATTTGATCAAAAACATTTTTGAAGAGTCCAAACTAGAAGTAATAAGTACTCCTCCGTTTCCAATTTATTTGCTATACTTTTATTTTTATTCAGTTTAATATAAAATGTTCTTTTTTCAAGGGGGTGGGGATCATCTTTAAGACCACAAAGTTAAAAGACATTTTTATATATTCTACATATCCTTAAATTAAAAGTCTTCTGTATTTTTAAAAAATTTCATATAAAATTAAAATTAGACAAATCTATATCTTTCTTTTTGATCTATACTACCTTAAAATAATGAAATGCGTACCTTAAATGTTAAATTATTATAACACCCCAACTTAAAACACCAAATTTAATATTGTATTATATTTATTTATTTATATTATATTATATAAAAGCAGACACCTTTTCACTTTGAAGGGTTGTGACATTTTCAAAGATTTATAACTTTTTTGATGAGTTGTAACCTTTACGAAGGGTTGTGACTTTTCTACATGATTACAAATTTTCCAAAGAGTTGTTACTTTTTTAAAGAGTTATGACTTTTCCGATGAATTTTGACCTTTTTGAAGGGTTGTGACTTTTTTTTATAAGGCACAATAAATATTTTTTCATACACTACGCTTTGTTGGTTATAAAAAGAGAAGTTTCTTCAAATTTTTAAACTACAATTTTATAAAGTTTTTTATTCTTCTTCTTCTTCTTCTTAAGACACTTATATTTAAAGATGACACCTTTTCACATTGAATGGTTACGACTATTTCAAAAAGTTATCACTTTTCCGATTATTTTTTACCTTCCCGAAGGGTTGTGCCTTTTATGATAACTAATATGCACATGCTCATACTACCCTTTGATTACTATAAATAGAGGGGTTTCCTCACAATTTAAAACAACGATTTTCTTATGTTTTCTATTCTTCTCTTCTTAAAATCTCAAGTTTGATTTACAAACGTTGACAATCTCAAAGTTCACTAAAATTTGAACACTCCATAACATGGCTGAAATTAAAATAATACTCCAACTAAAAACATCTTTTTTCATATATCTTCTATATTTTACATCAATATTTATTTATATTATATTATATTAAATGTAAGAGCTCCAACAACACAGTAATAACTAAGTAATGAACATAGGGAGGGTGGAGAAAGTATATTTAATGTCACGTCCCGAGCCTTCACCCTGGGCGAGACTGGCACTCGAGAACCATTGTTGGCCCCAAGCGAACCCTTTGCCTGGCATACTTACTCATCGGAAGACTTTAAGCATTAAGAAAAGGATTCATATGCTAAATAACTCAACTGTCTCAAACTGAACTCATAATGTTTTAAAAATAAACATTTAACTCAGCCAAAATGGCAACTCAAATCTAAATATAAGCCAATAACAAAATGATGATGAATGAATTAACATCTGACTAACTATCTATGAAACCTCTAAAACAACTGAGATGGATGTCGGGAAAGCCCCACGACATCCTAATGAACTAAAATGATAAAGTAATGAAAAAGGGGAATCCTCCGGAAGCAAGGAGGCTCACCAACAACTCTGAAGCTCAACTAGATCAACGATGCGCTGGATGTTGATCCTGGTTACCTTTGTCTGCATCATAAGACGATGCAGGCCAACTAGCATCAGTACATTGAATGTACGAGTATGCGAGTTGGAATGCTAAACACAACTTAAGCTTGAAAAGAATCTAAAAGGAACTGAAGAAATTATCTAGCTCAACTCAACTCAACATAACTGAACTCATTTCAATATAAAGTAGTTTAAAAACAAGTGCAATATAAAGAAAAATTGTTTAAAACATGATGTCAACTCTGTGTGTATGCAAAGATACATATAACTCTGAGATGTATGTAAAAATACAAATATCTTTTATGTATATAAAAATACAAATACTGTTGTGGGAGTTTCTCTAACAGACAATCATCACTTAATAGCTATAGTGATGATACAACACTTTACCTCACGCTGCCAAGGACCATTATATACCTTGCTGGGGGTATAGAACCTAACTCACTAAGTGGATCCACTAGTCTATGCTAAAAGGCGTTAAAGGATTCATCTAAAAAGTATGATCCTTTTCTACCCATGATGGCTACATGGTTTATGGGGGCTGTGGGTTTTCTGAATGCTCCCTATATCGGTGCTCAATACTACTCCCAAAATATGATACTAGCTCTTTATGTTTAAAAACATATTTCTTTCTATGATTTGAGATAATTGCTCAAAAACTTAGCTCAAAGGCTATCTTGGAAATCAAATTTTTCCCTCTTGCTTAATTATGAAAGCATTTACTCTTTTCTGAAAACTAGCCCGAAGGCACTTTGGAAATCGAGGTTTCTTTTCTTGTTTAAATGTGAAAACATTTTAAACTCTCTGGGAATACATAGTCCCCATTTACTTTTGAAGAAATGAACTTCAACTTTACTCTTTACTGAACTCAAAACTCAAGCCTTACAACAAAGTTAAAATATTTGAAAATGACTTCTAAAAACTTTATACACTTTTCTTGACTTAACTCTTAACTTCTCTTGACTTGACTCTTTACTGATATTGACTTGACTCTTAACTGATCCTTGAATTGAATTATGGATTCAAGGATTGAGATTTGTGATAAGAAAGATCTCATGATGTTTAGAAATGATTTGAGATAGCTAAACATAAGAAAAGACCGAAAAATCAATATTTGAGGGTGGGCCCGCGACGCGGAGGGGTATTTAATTTTTGGTTTTGGAAACAACTTTTGTGGCAGAACGGTCCGTAACGGTTCCGCGACGTGAAACTAATTTTCCCAGTTCTGGGGACTAGCTCCGCGACGCGCCACCACTACCAGATTTCGTCCGACGAAATTTCTTCTTCGTTTTATAGCTCTAAACCCTCTAAACTCCATAGGTTCTTTCCCCAAACACTTAGAATCGATTATATGTTCAAAGTACATCAGATTCTACTGAAAACACGACTAAAAAAGTGAATCAATCTCAAGAAACTCCAATCAACACAACCCACAAGAATTCCAACAAAATTTATCAAGAACTCAAGGATTTACTTTCAAATCTAATAACTTCACTGAAATTTAATCATGATTGACGCATGGGTGAACTAACCCAATGCTATGTGATCTCACATACCTTGTAGGGATCACCCTCAACGAAATCCACAAGCTAAACTTGACGAACTTGACGATTTCCTTGCTCCTCCTTCTCTTTTCTCCTCTTCTTTCCTCTTCTCTAAAACCCTAAATCTTTTCCAAAAGCATAAAATTGACCAAGTTCAGTTTAGACCCTTAATTAATTCACTAAAACGAATTTAATTAATTGGATAAGGAAAAGACTGAAATACCCTTCAAAAAGTTGGATCAGACATTTCCTTATTTGAACAACCCAACTTCCAATGGGTGTATCTCACTCATACAAACTTGGATTTGCGTAATCCTGGCGGCGCTGGAAAGATCGTTCCAAGAGCTTTCCAACCGTACCTAGAAGTACACCTAACTCATCCTGATCTAGGAGTTATGTTTGTTTGAAGTTGACCAAAAACTCACTATTTCCTAACTTAAGTAAATTTCCAGATTTTCCTTCTTTCAAAAATGACTATTTCCGGTTCTTAGCTTCTTCCTAGATATTTCAATTGCGAGATGTTATAATATCTCCCCATTGGGAACATTCGTCCTCGAATGAGATTATTCTTAATAGGCTAAGGGTGTAACATGCAACATTCAGTTGAAACACCCACAAGCAAATTGTAATACCCCAAAAAAAAATTCGAACTAAGACTTGAACCATCCTTCGTTGTGAGTAGGATTTTTACCAAGGAATTTAAATTTCTTAAGTGTTAAGTTCACTAGATGTAGCACCTTGAGTTCGAAAAAGAACTAAATGGGAAATAGCAAAATCTGAAATTTTGCAAGTTAAGCTAAGTATGAGTTTTGGGTTGACTTCAAATAATCATAACTCCTAGCTCAAAATGAGTTAGGTGTTCTATTAGATTCCGTAGGAAATATCTTTGAATTATCTTTCCAACGCCACTGAGTTTGCTCAGTTTCGATATCGTATGAGGGAGATATGTCCATTCGAAGTTGGGCTGCCTAGATAAGGTAAGTCAAAACCGAATTTTGAGGGGTATTTTGGTCTTTTCCTTACCCAATCAGATTTAATTCATTTTTAGTATTATTTTAGGGGCCTAATCTGACTAGGTTCAGTTTTATAATCCTAGTTTACGCCTAGGGTTTTAGTTGAGAGTTCAAGAAGAGAAAAGAAGAAGAGAAAAGAGGAGAAAAAAGAAGGGATCGAAGCGTTCGTCGAAATTCTTGAGAGTTGTTGCGGGTTTTCGCCATGGGTTTGATCCCTAAGAGGTATGTAAGCTTCCATAGTGTTGGGTTTTTTTCACCCACACGCCAAACATATTATTTTCAGCGAAGTTATTCATTCTCAAAAAGTTGAAGGATTTAAGTTCTTGATAAGTCTTCTTGAAGTTCTTTCTAAATCTTGTTGTGTTGGAGTTTTGATGATTTCTTGAGATCAAAGTGAGTGTTTTAAGGGCTGTATTGAGTATATTAGAGTGTACTTATGTTAAATAATTGATTCTAAGTGATTCGGGAAGAAATCATTCGATTCTAGGCGAGTTAGGGTGAGAAAACGAGCAAGGAAAATTCATCAGATTTTCTGGGTTGGGGCCTGGCGCGATGCGCCAGCCAGAGCGCCTCAAACCCTTCTCTGAAGTTTACGGGCTGGTGCCCCGTGCCATTCATACTGCCAGGGTCGCCTGCCCCATCCAGTTTGTCGTCGGTTGCCCCATTTGAGTTCGTTTAAAGTGCACCTTCACTCCTTTTCGATTCTAACTACTCTAAGCTACTTCTAAACACCAAAAATAATTCCTAACATGATCATAACCTTGAATTCATAATTCAAATTCAAGGTAGAGTTGAGAGTTAAGTTTTGAGAATTGTTTTGAACATTCTAAGAAAGTCCCTTTTAAGTCTTTTGTAGCGTCTTCTACAACTTCTAGTAACTTGTTTCAAGGCTCGAGCAAGTGAGTGTGAGGATGAGAAGAATGTACTCATGAGTCTACTTTGTCATCATGAGATCTTTCATATCGTGAACCATAACTATTGAATTCGTAATTCACATTTAAAGAGAGTTAAAAGTAGAGTTCAAGAAAGCCATTGAGTTCAATTGTGAATCATTTGAGATCAACCATCGATTTGAACTAAGTCTTGAGGTAGTAAGTAAGAGAATGAGAAGTGTGGTATACATGAGTTCCATGTAGTTTGTAGACCTTCGAGTCAAGTCGTTCATGCCCATAAATTACGCATGAACTCCAAAGTTGAGTATCTATGAGAGGAGTAATACCTCCATGTCCTAAGTCTTAAGTATTGAGTTTCTAACCCATTTGAGATTATAATCCTAATCATGGGACTATTACCTATTACCCATGAAGTCTATGAGTTGAGTTGTTCATTCCCATAATTACGCATGAACATTATAAGTCAAAAAAATCTTGACTTGCATTGAGTCGTTCACGTCCATAATTCGGCATGAACCATAATTTAAGAAGTCTTTTACAAACGTTTTAACTTTGTTTTAAGACTTATGTTTTGAGTTAAGCAAAGATTAAAGAGCAAAGAGTAAAGAGTAAAGAGTTGAGTTCTTTTCTTCAAAAGAGTATATCGGGACGATGTATTCCCAAAGAGTAAATGTTTTCACATTTAAACAAGAAAGGAAACTAAGATTTCAAAAGAGCCTTTGAACTAGTTTTTCAGTAAAAAGGAAACTATGATTTCCAAGAGAGCTTTTAAGCTATGTTTTGAGTAATTATCTCAAAATAAAGAAAGAAGTTATTTAAAACATATGAGCTAAGTATATTTTTGGGAGTAGTATTGAGCACCGATATGGGGATGCGAGTTCATATTAACTCAAGTTTTCATAAACCATGTAGCCATCATGGGTATTGATGGGTCATACTTTTTAGATGATCACATAAGTTAAGCTAGTGGATCCACTAAGTTAAGTGTTTTATATGACGGCAAAGTATAGGACAGTTCTGGCAGCGTGGGCAAGACGTTGTATCACCACTTAGGCTCATAGTGGTGGTTGTCGGTTAGAGAAACTCCCACAGAAACTATATTACTTTATTATATAAGTAAAGTTGAGTTTGTTATTGCATTTTCTTTAACGAACTAAGTTGTTTTATTGTTTTATAAAGCTTTCAAATATATTGCATGTGTATTGTTGTTTTATATTGAGTTGAGTATCCAGAGTTGAGTACCCAAAGTCAAATATCATATCTTTGAGTTGAATATCTAATCTCTGAGTTGAGTATCTTATCCTTGAGTACTTCTGAGTTGAGTAAGTTTGAGTAGTTTTGAGTATCGTTGAGTATCCTTTGAGTTGAGTAAGTTTGAGAAGAGGTAAGTATGTTTCCTTTTTTTTATCAAGTTTCAAGCTTATGTTTATGCTTTACAATTCCTCTTACATGCTAGTACATTCCTCGTACTCAGCCATTTGGCCTGCATCTTCTCATGATGCAGACACATGTATTCAAGATCATTAACAAGAGATTCGTTGATACATCCGGGAGTGCGAGTTAGCTATGGTGAGCCTCCTTGTTTCTGGAGGATTTCATTTACTTTTCAGTTTAGTCAGGATGTCGTGGGTGTTATCCCGACTTACATCTTTATCAGTTAGAGGCTTCATAGATAGTAGTATAGGTTAGAAGTCTATATTATTCATTTTATTAAATGTTTTAAAGACTTAAGTTGCTTATTTTATGGCGAGTTGAATATTATTTTTATATTCAGAGTTTTT
This sequence comes from Solanum stenotomum, assembly GCF_019186545.1. Taxonomy (NCBI): domain Eukaryota; kingdom Viridiplantae; phylum Streptophyta; class Magnoliopsida; order Solanales; family Solanaceae; genus Solanum; species Solanum stenotomum. The sequence goes on from NW_026030506.1 coordinate 65,831, forward strand.
CATTTGAGTTAAAGTTTTTGTATCTTAGTTTCAAGAATTTTATTCAATTTTAAAGCTTTTGAATGCTTGAGTTAGTCTTCCGCTTGTAGTTAGCTAGGATGAGGGTTTGCTTGGGGACTAGCAATGGTCTTCGAGTGCCGGCCACGTCCAGGGTGTAGGCTTGGGTCGTGACACAAATGAAAAGCAACATGTCAACTTGTAAATAAATACTAAGAAAGGATTAATACCTTGATCTGGAATTTTTCTGGGTTTGAAGAGATATGGATATCTCTTCTTCATACTATTCCACCAATAGACTTCTCTCAAGTCACGGTACATCTTGATGGAACCCGGATGAATGGAATATCTGGAGCTATGAGCTTCATCCATGATCCTCTCTTGGGTTCCATCCACCATCGGTACACACAACCTACCTTGATGTCTCAACACACCATCTCCCCCATATTCAAAATCTAATACTTTTTGCTTATGAACATTTGCCTTCAATTCAAGCAAGATAGGGTCTTGGTCTTGCTCGCCTTTTACTTCTGACACTAATGATGATTCAACCCCATTCATCACCACTATTCCTCCTTCTGTGGAATGCATTAATCGAACTCCTAATCGTGCAAGTCTATTCACATCTTTTTGCTAACTCTTTCTTACCTTCTTCAATATGGGTAGTACTACCCATAGATAACCTGCTCAAGGCATCATCAACAACATTAGCCTTACCTAGGTGATAAAGAATACTCATGTCATAATATTTGAGTAATTCTAACCACCTCCTCTGTCTGAAACTAAGCTCTTTCTGACTTAACACATACTGAAGACTCTTGTGATCGGTGAACACATCCACACGAACACCATAAAGATAATGACGCCACATTTTTAAAGAAAATACTACAGCAACCAACTCTAAGTCATGGGTTGGGTAATTCTTCTCATGAACTTTCAACTGTCTGGACGCATAAGTTATAACCTTGTCATTCTGCATTAACACACAACCCAAACCAACTCTAGATGCATCACAATACACCACAAAACCTTGCGTACCCTATGGTAAAGTTAACACTGGGGCAGTAGCCAACCTCTTTTTCAATTCTCGAAAGCTTTTCCCACAAGCTCACACCATTGAAATTTCACTGTCTTCTGAGTTAACTTGGTCAAATGAGATGAAATAGATAAAAATCCCTTGACAAACCTTCTATAATATTTAGCCAAACACAAGAAACTCCTAATAATTGTTGGAGATGTGGGTCTAGGCCAATTCTGCACTGCCTCAATCTTCTGAGTATCAACTTTAATTCCCTCTCCAGACACAAAGTGGCCTAAGAATGCCACAGGCTTAAGCCAAAACTCACACTTAGAGAACTTGGCGTACAACTCTCAATCTTTTAAAGTCTGAAGAACTATTATGAGATGGCTAGCATGATCTTCTTCATTCCTTGAATAGATTAGTATGTCATCAATTAAGACAATAACAAACATATCTAAATAAGGTTTGAAGACTCTATTCATAAGGTCAATGAACGTTGTTGGTGCATTAGTTAAACCGAACAACATGACCATAAACTCAAACTAACCATAACGGGTTCTGAAAGCTGTCTTTGGAATATCACATTCCCTTTCTCTTAACTGATGGTAACCAGATCTGAGATTTATCTTTGAGAAACAGGTGGCATCCTAAAGTTGATCAAAAAGATCATCAATCCTTGGTAGAGAATACTTGTTCTTGATGATAACCTTGTTCAACTGACGGTAATCTATACATATCCTAAGGGAACCATCCTTCTTTCTCACAATTAAGACCGGAGCGCCCCAAGGTGAGACACTTGGTCGAACAAAACCTTTCTCTAAAAGATCTTTTAATTGCTCTTTTAACTCTTTCAACTCTGTTCATGCCATTCTATATGGAGGAATATATATAGGACAAGTATCTGGAAGAACATTTATACCAAAGTCTATTTCTCTCTCAAGAAGGATTCTGGGTAGATCATCTGGAAAGACTTCTGGAAACTCTTTCACTACTGAAATTGACTGAATAAGAGGCATCTCAATAGTAGAGTCAGTAGCTCGGACCAAGTGATAGACACACCCCTTAGAAACCAACTTCATTGCCTCAAGGTACGAAATGAAATGACCCTTACTCACTGTTGAACAATTCTTCAACTCTATAACTCGCCCACTGGAAACTGGAACTTGACTACTCGAGTTCTACGATCTATTGATGCATAATAGGCATGAAGCCAGTCCATACCTAGAATGACATCAAATTCTACCATGTCTAACTCAACTAAATCAGCCATGGTACTCTTGTGATTGACGGAAACAGAACAATCACGATAGACTCTATTTGCTAGAATAGACTCACCAACAAGTGTAGAAACACTGAATGGTTCACTAAGTTGCTCAAGAATAACATCAAACTTCATAGCAACATAAAGAGTTACAAAAGATAAACTCGCCCCTGGGTCTAGCAAAGAATAAATAGTAAAGTCAAAGACTTGGATCATACCAGTGACAACATGGGGTGAATCATCTTGCTCTTGGCGACTATTGATAGCATATAAGTGGTTTGTCTCCCCGCTAGTACCTAAAGTAGCTCCTCGAGATTCAACTCCGTCTGGTGGAGCAACTGAAGAAAGTTGGACCCTATTGCCCCTATTACCATTACTTTGCATGTTCTCAGGACACTCCTTCATAAAATGACCATTCTGACCACACTTGAAACAACCAGTAGATACCTCATGACAAATACCTGAGTAGTTTCTGCCACACTTAGCACATGCAGGAGTCTTACTACCCCTTTGTGCCATACTGCCTTGAGAATAGGCAGGTTTAGCTCTAAAACTTTGGGAATTCTAACTATTGTACTTACTTTTGTTCTTAGGTGCAGGTGCACTAGCAAATGATAGGGCAGGTCCTTTCTATTTCTGTTAAAAAGAAGACCAGTTCACATTATTCCTTTGCTGCCCGGACTCATTCCTTATGTCTTAGCCCTCTTATTCTTGAGCTTTTTTCTATCTCTCACCTTCTCCTCCTCAACTTATTGCACATGGATCATCAGCCTTGATATGCCCATGTCATCTATTAACATCGCAGTCTTACTTTCCTTACTCGACAGACGAGACAACCTGTAAAATCTCACAAATAGAAAGAACTAGAATGAAGTTTAAAATCTAGAAATAGTTACTTTCGAAAAGAATGAGGAAATCTGGAAATTTTTAAGTCAGTTAAAGTAAGTTTTTGGTCAACTTCAAACAGCCATAATTACTATCTCAGCATGAGTTAGGTGTGATTCCAGATATGGTTGGAAAGCCCTTGGAAAGATCTTTCCAACGCTGGCAAGTTTGCGCGATTCTGAGTTTGTATGAGTAAGTTATACCCTTTGGAAGTAGGGTTGTTAGATTAAGGAAAGTCCAATCCGGATTTAGAGGGGTATTTTAGTCTTTTCCTTGCCCTATTATTTTAATTCTTTTTTAGGAGTTTAATATGGGTCAAATCAGATTTTAGTCAGTTTTAGAATTTGGAATTTCATGCTAGGGCTAAGGAGAAAGGAGAAGAGAAAAGAAGAAGGAGAAAAAGGGCAAATTCATCAAGATCGATCAAGAAAGTTGGTGTTTTGCCAAGGATTTACTTCTATCAGGTATGTGAGGCTCTCATAATGTTGGGATCGTTCTCACACATGCCAAGCATATTAATTTCAGTTTGGATTCGTCCTAAAAGCATTTGAATATTGATGATCTTGATATCTATTCTTGAATTCATATAATGTTCTTGAATTTGACTTAGTTGGGAAGTTTATAAGTTCATTACATCGCATCATAGAGTCGTTTCGAGTTAGGTTCTTAGGTATATTTGTTGGGTATCTGTATCTAAAAGTAATTTGAGAAAAAGAAACGAGTTTGAGTGAATTAGGGTTGGAAAATGAATAAGATATTTTGTCGGACGGAATTAGAAGGTGGCCGTGCGTCGCGCGCCTAGTGCCCAGTTTTGAAAAATTCTGCTCCGCGTGCGGAGCTGACACGAGGTGTTCTGTCTCAAAAGTCATTTTTGGAACCAAAATTTAATTATGTCTCCGTGTCGCGGACCCACCTTCAAATATTGAATTTCGGTCTTTTCTCATGTTTAGCTGTCTAAAATCATTCCTAAACAACACGAGATCTTTCCAACCCCAAATCTTAATCCTTGAATCCATAATTCAATTCAAGGATCAGTTAAGAGTCAAGTCAAGATCAGTTTACTATCAAGTTAAGATAAGTTCTTAAAGTTTTCCAAGAGTCTTTCACAAATGCTTTAACTTTGTTTTAAGACTTAAGTTTTGAGTTCAGAAAAGATGTAAAGTTGAAGTTCTTTTCTTCAAAGAAGTATATGGGGACTATGTATTCCCAAAGATATGTAAAAATACTTTCACCTTTAAATAAGAACGAAAACTGAGATTTCCAAAGCGCCTTCGGGCTAGTTTTCAGAAAAGAGTAATAGTATTTTAAATGAAGTAAGAAGGGAAACTGAGATTTCCAAGATAGCCTTTGAGCTAAGTTTTTGAGCACTAATCTCAAATCACAGAAGAAGTATGTTTTTAAAATATAAAGAGCTAGTTTATTTTGGGAGTAGTATTGAGCACCGATATGGGGGAGAGTTCAGACAACTAACAGCCCCCATAAACCATGTAGCCACCATGGACAAAAGGGTCATACGTTTTAGATGAACCCTTTTCACAATAGACTGGTGGATCCACTTAGTAGTTCAGGTCCTATACCTTTGGCCGGGTATAGGATGCGCTAGCAGCGTGAGGTAGATCGTTGTATTATCACTATAGCTCTTATGTGATGGTAGTTGGTTAGAGAAACCCCCACAGAAGTTATTGTATTTTTATATACATCAGTTTATTGTATTTTTACATACATTTCAGAGTTATGTTGTATCCTTGTATATACACAGAGTTGACATCATGTTTTTAAACAGCTTTTCTGTAGATTGCACTTGTTTTAAACTTCTTTATATTGAAATGAGTTTAGTTAAGTAGTCATGAGTTGAGAAGAGCCAAGGTAAGTGTTTCTTTCATATTCCCTTTCAAGCCTATGTTGTTTTAGCATTCCAACTCGCATACTTGTACATTAATGTACTGATGTCAGTTGGCCGACATCATCTTATGATGCAAACACAGGTAACTAGGATCGGCATTCCAGCGCACCTTTGAACCAATGAACAGTTCAGAGTCAGTCGATGAGCCTCCTTGCATTTCGAAGGATCTACTTTCATTGCTTTCTAGTTAGTTCATTAGGATGTTGTGGGGTATGTCCCAACATCCATCTCAGTTGTTTTAGAGGCTTCATAGACAGTCAAATGTTAGTCCTTTGAGTCTTTTCAATATCATTTCTTATTGTTAAGACTTGGGTTGCCACTTTTGGACAAGTTGAATGTTTAACCTTTAAACATTCTAAGTTATTTTATTAATCAATTCAGTTAAGTGTTGTTGATCATTATAAGTATGAATTTTGTCTTCCGCTGAGTTAAGTAACCCAGGTCAAGGGTTCGCTTGGGTCAGCAATGGTTTTCGAGTGCCAGTCTTGCCCAGGGTGTAGGCTCTGGGTATGACACAACCCAATAACAATCTCATTCTACTCCTCATGCCAACAACCATTTATTTTCTTCTCTTAACTCACGGGGAAAGAAAGCCACAAAAAGGCCTACTCAAACAAAGCCCAGCTCACAATCGGTTACGCGTAAGCACGAGTTAGAAAGAAACTTTTTAGAGATAAACTCTATCCCACAAAGTGAGTATGAAAGAAGTGAGGAATTTCCAAGATATTGCAGCCTCCTAATTATAGATATGACGCGTTTCACACCGATAACTAGGATTTTATAGACAAGGATTCATAGACTCCATAGGACTCTTGAACTCTGTACTCTGATACCAAGTTTGCCACACCCCGAGCCTACACCTGGGCGAGACTGGCACTCGAGAACCATTGCTCGCCCCAAGTGAACCCTTGATCTGGCTTACTTACTCAGCGGAAGACTTTAAGCATTAAGAAAAGGATTCATATGCTAAATAACTCAACTTTTTCAAACTGAACTCATAATGTTTTTAAAATAAACATTTAACTTTGCCAAAATAGCAATTCAAATCTGAACATAAGATAATAACAAAATGATGACAAATGAACTAACATCAGACTGACTATCTATGAAGCCTCTAAAATAACTGAGATGGATGTCGGGACAACCCCACGACATCCTAATGAACCAAAATGATAAAGTAATGAAGAAGGGTAATCCTTTGAAAGCAAGGAGGCTCGCCAACAACTCTGAAGCTCAAATGGATCAATGATGTCCTAGATGTTGATACTTGTTACCTGTGTCTGCATCATAAGACGATGCAGGCCAACTGGAATCAGTAAATTGAATGTACGAGTATGCGAGTTAGAATGCTAAACACAAATTAAGCTTGAAAAAATCTAAAAGGAACTGAAGTATAACATCTCACAATTTGAAATAGCTAGGAAGAAGCTAATAACTTGACATAATCGTTTTTGGAAATAGTGACAAATTTGGAAAATTATTAAGTTAGGAAAAGTGAGTTTTTTGGTCAACTTCAAACGGCCATAACTCCTAGCTCAGGATGAGTTAGGTGTACTTCCAGATATTGTTGGAATGATCTTTCCAACACCACCAATTTTGCACCATTGCGAGTTTGTATAAGTAAGATATCCCCTTTCGAAGTTAGGCTGTTGGAATAAGGAAATGTTTAATCCGGATTTTAGAAGGGCGATTTAGTCTTTTCCTTACCTAATTACTCTAATTCGTTTTTAGGAGATTAATTGGGGTAAAACTAGACTTTATTCAATTTAGAAAAATTAGAATTTACGCTAGGGCTTGGAAAGGAGAAGAAAGAAGAGAAAAGAGGAGAGAAATCAAGAAATCGCCAAGAACGTTCAAGCCTTGCGAGTGGAATTCGTCAGGGGTGATCCCTACAAGGTACGTCAGATCACATAGTGTTGGGTTAGTTCAACCACACGCCAATCTTGTTTCAATACAGCAAATTTAGGTAATTTGAATGCAAAGAAAGTGAGTTCTTGAAGAACATTGTTAAAAATTCGTTGAGTTCTTGATGGTTGTGTTGTTGAAGTCTCTTGTTGATTTGATTCGTGTTTTCGGGTGAATTTTCGTGTTAAATCAGTTGTATGTTGAGGGTAATATGATTCTAAGTGTTTGGGGAAGGAACCATTGAGGTTTAGAGCGTTTAGAGTTGAAAAACGGAGAAGAAAAATCGTTAAAAACCTAGGGAAGAGGGCGGGGAGTCGCGCCAGCCAGCGCACCCCAAAAGGGTTTCTGAAGTTCACCCCTTGGGGTGACACCCCAGCTAGTCCTCTGAAGTTTGAGGGTTGGCGCCCCGGCCTCTCAGAGCGCCAGGGACGCCAGTTCTCCCCAATATTCCCCCACCTTTTCGTACTAGTTCCTAAGTGATGTACCTATGTTACCTAGTTGATTCTAACACTCTAAGGTACATCTAAACATCATGAAATCATCCATAAAAATGAGATCATGAACCTTGAATCCATAATCCAATTTGAGCAAAGTTAAGATCAAAGTCATAGAAGCAAAGAATCAAAGTCTAGAAGTTAAGAAGCAAGTCAAAGCAAAGTTTCTTAAAGTTTTCAAAAGTCTTTAACAAACATTTTACCATTGTTTTAAGGCTCAAGTTTTAAGTTAAGCAAAGAGTAAACTTGAAGTTCATTTCTTAAAAAGTATATGGGGACTAAGTATTCCCAAAGAGATATAAAATGTTTTCACATTTAAATAAGAACGGAAACAGAGATTTCCAAATAGCCTTCGGGCTAGTTTTCAGAAAAAGTAATCGCTTTCTAAATGAAGCAAGAGGGGAAACTTTGATTTCCAAGATAGCCTTTGAGCTAAGTTTTTTAGCACTAGTCTCAAATGACAGAAGAAGTATATTTTTAAAACATAAGAGCCAGTATATTTTAGGAGTAGTATTGAGCACCGAATTGGGGACGAGCATGAGTTTAGATAACTCACGTCACCATAGAACCATGTAGCCACCATGGGTAGAAAAGGGTCATACTTTTTAGATGAGTCCTTTTCGCAATAGACTAGTGGATCTATTAGGTAGTTCAGGTTCTATACCTTTGGCTGGGTATAGGATGCACTCGCAGCGTGAGGTAGATCGATGTATCATCACTATAGCTCTTATGTAATGGTTGTCGGTTAGAGAAACTCCCACATAAGTTATTGTATTTTTATATACATTTCAGAGTTATGTTGCATCCTTGTTCATACACAGAGTTGACATCATGTTTTTAAATAACATTTCTTGATATTGCACTTGTTTAAACTACTTTATATTGAAATGAGTTTAGTTAAGTATTCATGAGTTGAGAAGAGCCAAGGTAAGTGTTTCTTTCAGATTCTCTTTCCAGCCTATGTTGTTTTAGCATTCCAACTCGCATACTTGTACATATAATGTACTGATGCCAGCTGGCCTACATCTTATTATGATGCAGACACAATTAACTAGGATCGGCATTTCAGCGCACCGTTGATCCAATGAGCAGTTCAGAGTCAGTCGGTGAGCCTCCTTGCATTACAGAGGATCTATTTTCATTTTTTTCTAGTTAATTCATTAGGAAGTTGTGGGGTTTGTCCCAACATCCATCTAAATTGTTTTAGAGGCTTCATAGACAGTCAGAAGTCAATCCTTTGAGTCTTTTCATGATCATTTCTTATTGTTAAGATTGGCTTGCCACTTTTGGCCAAGTTGAATGTTTAATCTTTAAAACATTCTCGGTTATTTTATTATCTAGTTCAGTTGAGTTCATTGATTATTATAGATATGAATATTGTCTTCCGCTGAGTTAAGTATGCCTGGCCAAGGGTTCACTTGGGGCCAGCAATGGCTTTCGAGTTCCAGTCCCGTCCAGGGTGTAGGCTCGGGGTGTGACAAACTTGGTATCAGAGCCCAGAGTTCAAGAGTCCTAGGGAGTCTATGAACCCGTGTCTGTAGAGTTCTATTTATCAGTGTGAAGCGTGTCACATCTATAATTAGGAGGCTACAATATTTAGGAAGTATCTCACTTCTTTCACACTCATTTCATGCGTTAGAGTTTAATCTCTAAAAAGTTTTCCTCTAATTCATGTTTGCGCATACTTTTTAGATAATCATGCCTCCACGAAGAGCTGTTAGAGGATGTCCTGCTAGGTGTAATGTTGAGGAGCTAGAGTTACCCAATGCACCTGAAGTGCAACCGCAAGGAGAAGTTAC
>NW_026030507.1:0-1344 GCF_019186545.1 Solanum stenotomum
TGGAAGATCGATTTGTGTCCATCTAGTGATGCTATTAAGCTTTAATTTAGGAATAATGTGTTTGTTAAGCATAAGTATCAACACTAGTTGATCCTATAGATGACAAAATTGATTTTCTTGGAAGATCGATTTGTGTCCATCTAGTGTTGACACTTAGCTTTAAAAAGTTGTTAAGTTGTTAAAGTTGTTAAGTTGTTTAAATAAGTTAAATTAAATAATGTGATTTTGTTGATGGATTTAGTTGTTGGAATTAAGTCAAAACTAATGTAGTTAAAGTTAAAAAGTTGTTAAGTTGTTTAGATAAATTAAAATAAATAATGTGATTTAGTTGGTGGATTTAGTTGTTGTATTAAGTCAAAACTAAACTAGTTAAAGTTGTTATGTTGTTTATATAAGTTAAAATAAATAATGTCGGTTTAGTTAGTGAATTTAGTTGTTGGAATTAAGTCAAAACTTATGTAGTTAAAGTTCAAAAGTTGTTATGTTGTTTAAATAAGTTAAAATAAATAATGTCGGTTTAGTTAGTGAATTTAGTTGTTGGAATTAAGTCAAAACTAATGTAGTTAAAGTTAAAAAGTTAAGTTTGTTTAAATAAGTCAAAACAGAGTGTTGGTGAACCTATTAGAGGTTCAGTCTACGGCTATCCAGAAAAGGCGTATCAGAAGAAGAAGTCTTGGTATTGTGGTTCATCATCCTCAAGCTTTGATGGTGGGGATAGAGAGACAATATATGCAATGGAGAGTAAGATAGCTTATCTCAATGTCGAGCTTGTTGTTGTAGCCGAAAGAGAGAAGAAAGAGAGAAGAAGAGAGAGGAGGAGATTGCGGCAGCAAAAGAGGTAGAGAACAAGAGATATGCATCGCTTTAGGCCCAACTAACTTTTCTTTTTGAATCAAGAAATATTCTTCCTCCATGTCCGGCTAGCAGTGATGGATCTGATCAAGAGGGTGATGAGAATGATAAGGAGAGTGAGGGTGATGAAGAGTAGTTGTATCTATTTGACATTTTAGACTTCTATATTTTTAGAATTGTTTAATTTGATCGTATTTTAGTTTATTTTGAAGTTGGATGAAGTTTATTTTGAAATAGTTTGTATATGTTGAAAATATTGTGTTGTTTTGGTTGGATGAAGTTTATTTGGCTTTGGGTTGTTTTGGTTTGGATGAATTTTATTTAGCTTTGGGTTGTTTTGGTTGGATGAAGTTTATTTGGCTTTGGGTTGTTTTGGTATAAAAATGCAGGTGGGCAACTAAAAATTGCAGCAATTTGCTGCCTGTTTTGCAGCAAAAAACCGACCTCCGGAGGTCGGAATTTCAAAAATAAAAAATAAAAATACCGACCTCC
>NW_026030507.1:1537-7480 GCF_019186545.1 Solanum stenotomum
ACAAAAATAAAAATACCGACCTCCGGAGGTCGGAATTTCAACATTACAAAAATAAAAATACCGACCTCCGGAGGTCGGAATTTCAACATTACAAAAATAAAAATAGCGACCTCCGGAGGTCGGAATTTCAACATTACAAAAATAAAAATACCGACCTCCAGAGGTCGGAATTTTAAAAAATGAATATTCCCACATAAAATAAAAATCGACCTCGAGAGGTCAATAAATACCGACCTCCAGAGGTCGATATTGAATAGCGACCAAGCTTTTTCCGACCTAAGCTGGGATGTCGGTTTTAGGTCGGTATTACAGGGAATACCAACCTCCGCAGGTCGGTATTTATAGGTCGGTATTCACTGTTTTTTTAGTAGTGAAAGATATCGCAACTTGATCATGAGATTTCACATACTTGAGCTCTACCTCTTTCTTGGCAATGCATTTTAGGATAAAGTGATACCTTGTGTCTATGTGCTTGCTCCGATCATAATATATACACTGGATTTTTTGCTAGTGCTTGCGTAGATTTGTTATCAACACAAATCATTGTGGCTTCAATTTGCAGAAAATTAAGTTCCTTCAACAATCGCCTCAACCAAATAGCATGACACGTACATGATGTCGTTGCCACGTATTCAGATTCACAAGTCGAGAGAGTAACAATTGATTGTTTCTTTGAACTCCAACGAATAACACAATCACGCAAGAAAAATACAAAACCACGTGCTTTTTATATCATCAACATGTCCTGCATAATCACTATCACAATATCCCACAAGATTAAAATCATCAGAAAAGAATAAAATAGTCCAAGGTCGATCGTACCTTTTAGGTAACATAGAATTCTTCTAGCGACCTTCGAGTGGAGGTGGGAGCTTCCATGAAGCGACTTACTACTCTAACCGCAAAGAGTATATTTGGTATCGTACATGTCAAGTACCTTAGACTTTCTATAAGACTTTTGAACAGAGTGAAGTCCACCTTTTCTCCATCATCAAACTTTGACAATTTTGTTCAATTTTCCATTGGGGTGTTCACAGGGTTGCAATCAAACATGTTGAACTTCTTCAAAAATCTCTTTTGTATAGCTTTCTTAAGATATGAAGATGCCTTCCTCCATTTTCTTCACTTCTAGGCCCAAGTAAGATGACATGAGCCCTATGTCCGTCATCTTAAACTCATGACGTAGCTTTCTTGAAAGCTTCAAATAAATATGGGATGTTACCCGTTCGAATGAGATCATTAACATAAAGCCAAACAAGCTGAATATCTCCATTAGTATGAACTTTAATGTAAAGAACATATTCATGGAGACAACGAGTAAACTCATTGTCTTGAAAGTATTTGTCAATGCGACTATTCCAAGCTCGTGGAGCTTACTTCAACCCATATAAGGCTTTCTTCAACCTCAACACCGTATCTTCATGATTTCTTACTACAAAGCCCAATGGTTGTTCAACATAGAATTTTTCTTCAAGATATCCATTCAAGAATGCCGATTTGACATATAGTTGATGGATCTTCCACTTCATTTGTGTTGCTAAAGAGATCAATAGACAGATCATCTCCACCGGGCAACAGGCACATAGACATCCTTATAGTCAATGTCATACCTTTGTTTGTAGTCTTTAGCCAAAAGTCTTGCCTTGTATCTATCTACGTCTCCGTATCTACATCTCCGTAGGCATTTTTCTTCGCCTTGTATACCCATTTAATTCTAATTGCTCAATGATCCTTAAGAAGAGTTGTTAACTCTCAAGTGTTGTTCTTCTCTATTGACTAGATCTCTTCCTCCCTGGCTTGTCTCCACCTTTTGTCAGTAACAGCTTCATCAAAACTTATTGGTTCACTATTAGCAAAGAGACAACACAAAAAATCAAAATTAGTAATTTCTTCTATCTCATCATAGAGTTCTTGGATGTTCCTCATCCTATGTGGTCTTTCACTTGAACTCTCTTGAGTAAACGGAGATGCAACAGGCGGGGTTGCATCCTGTGCAGGTACTATGTCGGAACGTGATACCGGATCTAATAATACCATGTCGGAACATGACACCCGATCCAATAATATCATGTCGGAACGTGACACCCCGATCCAATAATATCGTATCGAAACGTGACACCCCGATCTAATAATATCGTGTCGAAACGTGACCATGTCAGAACGTGACACCCGATCCAATAATACCGTGTCGGAACGTGACACCCTAATTAGTTAATACTGTGTCGGAATGTGACACCCCGATCCAATAATACCGTGTTGAAACGTGACACCCGATCTAATAATATTATTAATTTATCATTTATTATCACCACTTTTCACTTCATTAACAATATTTCATCAAGCCTTCTTTATTTAAGGCATCACTTCGATAGAGAAAGTTCAAGATTATAAATTTCACGGTCTCAGGATTTCAGACCAATCGCAAACCACATAACCAAGTCACACAACCACACAATAGAGTACATAGATAACTTCACAACATCACTCAATGCATATCAATCACTATTAAGAGTCTATCTATCAAATAGAATAAACCATAACTCACCTCCACTGAAGAACCGAAGTCAAGCAAGCTACTTCTCCAATACTTTTCCTTTCCTGAATAACTACGAACGTTTTCAATCTATCAAGTATGCATAATTTGTAAGTTAATGAGTCTATAGACACCACTATTACTATATGTCTAGCCTAGACCCAAAAATTCACCCAATTTTATAATCAATTTTCCTAAAGTTCAAGCCTAAGGGTAAATCCTAATTCCTCCAATTAACATACTTTAATAGTATCCAATTAATCTAATGCACCTAATATTTAATTACCTATCTCAACAAGTTAAACTTAAATCATAATGCGATAATTAAATAATTATCTAATTCTGAAAATTAGAGGTGTACCATAAATAATTAACCGACTAACTATTTCTAATGTTCACTGTAGCTATTATTCCAGTCCCTTATTAGCCTAAAATCATTGGCCAATGATAGGGAAATCATTGCCCCATGATTGGCATGAGAGCCATCCAAAGTTTGCCCAGGTTCAGAACGTAACATACAAATTCCATTTTTTTTCAATTTACTCACCAATCACTTCTCCTCCTTTTCAATATAATTCAATTTCTCCATCAACACTTGTTCCCAAATTCTTTCAACTAGCATGTTATACTCTTACAATTCTTATTTAACTAAGCAATATTTTAATATAATCTAAACCCCTACATATTAACTAACCAATAGAAACCCCTGGATAATTCACAAGTTACAAATAGTAACCTGAAACGGAAAACAAATCAACCAACACTATCATCTATCCACACCCAAAAACTATATTATATAAACTGCTAATAGATCACCCTTGATCATTAATTAATATCCATGTATACAAACATAAAAAAGTCAAGAACTTCTCTGTACCTGAACGCCTTTTCTTGCCGATGCCGCAACAAGGTTTGTTCCATAAAACTTTCTTTCTTTACACATGAGTCAGGTGGTAGGGTATTAAATAAATTATGGATTTGTCCCATTAACTACCAATTAATAAAAATTAATTATTTAATAAATATCCGTCAACTACTTTAATTATTAAAATTATCACATTAATTATATAATTGTAGTTACGAATAGTCCAAAATACCCATTTAGAATCTATCGAAAGAGTCTTTTATGAAATAAAAAGCTCTAGTACTCAAAACGACGTTACATATTATCACCTGAATAATTTAAAATGAAAGTTTCTTGAATGATACTTGTTCAAATTTTACAGCACTGTCGATAGATATAAAGCTCAATTTTGAAGTTTCTAGCGCACTCTGGAGTTTTCGTGTATATTTGACAAGGATAACCATATGTTTTTATGACATATTCAAATCTTATAAAGATAGCAACCTAAATTGATCACTTGAATTTCATAAGGATATATGAGTTTTGTACAATTGGTAACATCTGTTGATTTCTTGGTTATCTTATGGGTGAGTTTGGACACATGATAGCTTCCGAACTTCTTATTCACCCTAATAAAAGGACACCTCATATAGATTTTCGTGATCCTTTGTCTTGAATCTTGATAGCCTTTGTAATAGCACTTTTTCTTTTTGTTGGTAATGAGAAGAAATAGGGTAATTTTCAACTGTTTTCTTTATTAAGATGCATATATAGTTGACCTTTTGTTCCAGCTTCTTTATCAATAGGTTTGTGAGTATGCCTACATTATATTATAGGTATTTTTTTACTAGAGGACTATAATTTTTTGGCTTGACATTTTGTTGTATCTTGAAATTAGCTCACATACAATATAACACGAGACAAAATGTTTTCATACTCACTTCTAAGAAGATAAGCTAAATTGTTGCTAAAATAATTGATTGTTTATGGAGTTGATGATGACTAATCGTATTGAAAAAATGTTGTTAAATAATGGTTTTACAGGAAAAAGTACGCTTAGTGATAATCAGTAAGACTAAATTCAGGTTGGTAAGAGGATAAGTTTCAATAGATCTGATTTCTTTTGGTCGACTTAAGGGTGATGCAACTTCTCATTCGAAAAACTAGAAGTTTAATTTGGTTACTTCAGGTATTAGAGAAAGAGTTGGATGTTGTGTTTTCCTAATGCACTTTATTCAGTTACCTTGTGAAATGAGATTTGATATGTTAGTCTGTTTTTAAGTTATAATCAATGAGATTCATGATCTTGAATCTCATGAAGTTTTAAGGCTTCTCAAATGTGCCACTGAATCTCCTCAGAGCGGTTAAGATTATTGACCCAACAGTCTGGGGTGTCAATGATACGGTTCGATCGGTTATTTTTTTAAAATTATGGTATCCCAATTTTTTGATTATTTTATAATATATAACAAAAATTAGATTTTTTTAAACCATCATATCGGTATCAGTATGGTTCGATTAATTTTTATTTTTTTTTACTTTTAAAATATCACCTGAAAATATACTACTATTAAAATATCTCTTTCGCAAATATGTTCTTGAAAAAACACTTTAATTCTTCATCAAGAAGACAAATAGGTAGAACCTTGTTGCCGTATTATTTGATCTTAAGCATTTAATAGGAGTGTTTGCATAAATTTTGTTGTATTGTTTGATAGAGTATTTATTGAATTATATTTTAATTGTAAATTTAATTAAGTAAAGGTTAATTAAAGAGCAAAGACCCAAAGTTGTCTAGTTACTAGAAGTGGACCTAGGTTATGTTTATATTTAAAAATTATTATAAAATATATTTATATATTAAATTTAACTATTGTAATATATAAAATATATTTACATACATGTAAGGTTATTTGGTTCGATTTGGAAATTTTTTGGTTTTTTTCATAAATTAAAAAGACCATCTCAATTATTCGGGACGGTTATACACTTAAATAAAAATCCACAATTTTATTAAAAACATAACATAAATGGATTTTGCATATTGTTTTGATAGCCCTCAGCAGTCAGAAAAGAAAGCCTAAAATGACGATGATCAAGCTTTTATTAGCCAAGCCTCTAATGACTGTAAGGATGGTAGACAGAAATGAATGTGGATATATGGAGTAAATTAATATTGTATAAAGGTCT
The DNA here is from genome assembly GCF_019186545.1 of Solanum stenotomum. NCBI lineage: Eukaryota > Viridiplantae > Streptophyta > Magnoliopsida > Solanales > Solanaceae > Solanum > Solanum stenotomum. The sequence goes on from NW_026030507.1 coordinate 7,105, forward strand.
TGATCAAAAAAGATGTTGAAGGAGTAGGAGAGGCACTTTCCACATGTTTTTATTGATTTTTGAGAATTTTAGAAATGCTAAGAAGAGGAAGACAAGAGTGTGGTGTAATATCTTTACGTCCATTAATGCCTCTAAGACAATTCGTTGAAGAAAATTTGTGGTGTCACTAGCCAATCAAATATATTAGGCAAACTCTTTAAATACTTAAGTGAGGTATCTTCAATTTATGAAAGTAGTGGTCAGTGGCAGAGCAAAAGTTTTTACTAAAGGGTTCGACTTATAAAATGTGAAGGAAAATAGTTCAATATCCAATTGGTAAGCCCCTGGATGCCTGGCTAAAGGACATGACTGCTGTTGTTTGAAACCCCTACTTTTC
>NW_026030508.1:0-735 GCF_019186545.1 Solanum stenotomum
TACAATTTATAATACTTTTAAAGTAGTTCAAATATTGTACTATTTATTATGATTTATAACACTTTTTTTTAAAATTTATGTCATATTATGGAATTTGAGAAGTTATTGAATTTTTTATATGATTTTAAAAATATTTTAAATTGTTAGCTATTGTGATTTGTAGTACTTTTTTTTAACATAATTTTGAAAATAATATTTATTAATCTATTTGTTCTAATTTATGTGGCAGATGCAGAATTTCAAATATTAACCCTTTTTTATATGTCACTTTAATATATTAAGTTGTTAATTATTGTATTTTATAGTACAGTTTGAACCTAATTTTTTAATAATATATGTTATTTGCCATGTCCCAATTTATGTGGCATTAATTGATAGATTTGTTGGAATCGAAAGATTTATTTTGTTAATTATTGTAATTTATAAATTTTTTTTCATCAATTTCGTCGACTATTTTTTTTATTAATTATTGTAATTTATTGTTTCTTTTTCGTCAATTTCAAACAATATATGTTTATCATATAATTCATTTTATGTGGTACCAATAGAATTTAGAGAGTCAATTAAATTTTGTGTAAGTTTTAAATAATTAAGTTGTTAATTATTGTAATGTATAGTATTACTTATAGTATTTTTAAATATATTTAAATATTATATGTTAGGTTTTTTATCCTAATTTATATGGCATTGATAGAATTTAAAGTGTCAAATAACTGTTAATTATTGTAATAGATA
>NW_026030509.1:0-15315 GCF_019186545.1 Solanum stenotomum
TCATTAAATTTGACGGGAATAAGCTAGATAGGAAAGTCCCGCAATCATTGATCAATTGCACATATTTGGAAGTTATTGATTTAGGTAACAATGAGTTGAATGACACATTTCCTAAATGGTTGAGAGCCCTACCGAATCTGATGATTCTACGACTGAGATCAAATAAGTTCTTTGGCCCTATAAAAGATTCATCGACTTACAGGTTTGCTCAAATTCGAATCATAGATCTCTCATCCAATGGATTTAGTGGAGATTTACCATTGAGCCTTTTTGAGAATGAAGCTATGAAAATAAATGGTGAGAACAGTGGAACCCAAGAGTATGTAGCAGATATGCATTATGTTGATTACACAAATTCCTTTCTAGTGACGACAAAGGGGCTGGATCTAGAACTACCTCGAGTTTTGACTACAAACATAATTATCGATCTCTCAAGTAATAGATTTGAAGGTCATATCCCAAGCATTATTGGAGATCTCGTTGGGCTTCGTACGTTGAACTTATCTCACAATCGCTTGGAAGGTCACATACCAGCATCACTGCACCAGTTATCTGTACTTGAATCATTGGATCTCTCATCCAACAAAATCAGCGGAGAAATTCCACAACAACTTGCATTCCTCAAATCACTTGAAGTCTTAAATATCTCTCACAATCATCTTGTTGGATGCATCCCCAAAGGAAAACAGTTTGATACGTTTGAGAATAGTTCATACCAAGGGAATGATGGGTTACGTGGATTGCCACTCTCAAAAGATTGTGGCGGTAATGAAGGGGTACTACAAGCAACAACTCCATATGGGCTAGATCAAGAAGAAGAAGAAGGAGATTCATGAATTATAAGTTGGCAGGCGGTTTTCATGGGTTATGGTTGTGGACTTGTTATCGGACTGTCCATAATATACATAATGTTGTCAACTCAATATCCAGTATGGTTTTCGAGGATGGATGTAGAATTGGAACACAAAATTCTTACGAGAATGAAAAAGCACAAGAAAAGACATTAGTATGTAACCTCCAGGTATTCAACTTAATTTATATTCATAAATTTTCTACCTCCTTCATCCTTAAAGATTTTAACTTTAATTCTTCATTTTTGAAATTTGCAGGATTCAAGTCCACTGCATTGCTGGGATGAGAATAAAAGCTTTTAATTTCATAGTTTGTGATGTTATGTAAAGTGTTTGTTACATTTTATATGTTCCAGTTTTCTTCTGTTGTGACTCAACAAATTCAATTGCAAGGAAAAACAATAGAATTTCATAGAATGCAAAGAGATCAAAAGGGAAACTGAAGTAACAGTAGAAAACTTGAGACGATTTGCTAGAAAACTGGAATAACAATAGAAAGCACATTAAAAAAACTAAAACAACTCCAAATTCTCGTGTACTTTGAAATAGAAAAAATATTCCTCGATACTGATCAATATATAATAACTTGAATACAATAGAGTTAAAAAGTTGGGGAAACAACATAACCTTGAATACTAAGGTTTAAATCCTAGCAGTGGTGAAACCAGATATCACATTTAAGAAGAAATCCAGCAGAACCCCTTCATCACGATGCATGGCTCAGGCTCATCATAGCTGAAATGTGTGCCACCAGCCCTTGGGGATTTCTCGATTATCAAAAGAATCTCAATGCACAAAGCAGAGTTGTGTAGTTACAGAGTTGGCTCATCGAAAATTTTACAAATAAAAGCTGCTGCAGTTATCAACTCTACTAAATAAAACTGTGGGCTGGAACCTTGTGTATTTCAGGATCTAACATTGGTTTTTCCCACCTCTCTGTGCCAACATAAATGCTTGAGAGTTGCACATAATGCCCAGAATGATTCTGTTGCTACTTCATTTCCCAACTCAATAGCTCCACCAAGTCTACAAGCACCCAAGACAGTAGCATCAGCTTCAACAAAAAGGCATCTTCTTTATGAAGTCGTAAGCTTCCTGTACTGGATCAACCACACAACCATAATGTTTCATTGTAGTAGATCAAGTCCGAATTCATGTGACATTGCTTCAAACAATTAGAATCCGAATTCGACAAGCTTGGCACGCGCACAAGCTGGAAGAAATCATAGCATTCCATGTGCAAACCTGCTCTATCGCATCAAATACCTGTGTTACAGCAAATGGTTAAAAATACATGCAAAGCCTCGTACTATAAGGATAATATTTAGGACACTAATAGCAGAGCTCAAATCAAATTGATGGTGATTTCTTCTTCTTTTCAGATAATAATAAGCTTCTTGCTTATGCAACATGTTGAAGTACTAGTTTCTAATTTTCCAACATAATATTTTCTTTACATTTGAATTGAGCTCCTTTTGAAACAGAATACGCAAGGCATAACTTATCCCTACAAAACCTATGTTATCTAAACTTTTGCCTTGTGAATTAGATACTACACAACTTATGCTGGACAAAGGAAAAAGTTCTCTTATGAAACTAGGTCATAGTTAAGGGTACTTTGACCCACAAACTTCCATTAAATGATAAGCAGGGGTAAAAATTAAAGTCCATCGATTGAGGGATAATAATTAAAGACCACCCCAAAATAGGGGCGGTCACCAGAACTGCAGATCTAAACCAATTTACAAGACAAATTGTTAAAATAAACCGACATCAATTGCACAAAATTCTTAATGAAGAAACTCTTAAAATAGTGTGATATCGTTGTCTTTGGGCAAAACGTGCACAATTTTCTTCCAAATGTCTCCAATCATTAAGAGTATCACTTCACTTTATACACATCTTCTTTTTCTTATTAACTTCTAATGCGAGACATTGTTCATATACCCAACCAACATAACATGAGGTATTCCGTTACGGTTATCATATGCAGCTCATACCTGCAGATTTATCACCAAAACAACACTCCGCTTCATCACTTCCTCCAGTTCCAAAATTGTGGAAATATGAATATGGAAAAGTAATTAACAGAATTTACTATCTTGTTCACTTTCAGTATTCCCTGGATACAAATTAATTCCCAAAGTTGACAAATAAGCTCAGCATAATTTCATGTGTATCAGAACAAATACATGTGTTATTACAAGTATTGGGACTTTCATTTGAATCTTTCTTGAATTGACTTGAGAATGTGATTTGACTTACAGTGCAATGACTTGAGAAAGATTAAATAGTCTTTACATATTGTGTGACACATTGAATGTGAATGTGTAATTTTAAATAGTCTAAAATTGTCTGAAAATGACTAGGTGACCTTCCTGGAATTGATTACTCCAAAGCAACACTTAAATGTGCCTAGTAAATTTATTTTTATCTGGCTATTGTCAAATTCCAAATACTACTTCACATACGTATCAGTTTATAATCAATTATGCATGGTTAAACATATTAGCACATATTGTATACTTTTTGCTATTTTTAATAACTTGGCATATTTTTAACTCAAAGGAGATTCGGACTCAACTTCAACTTCTTCTGTACAATTTCAAGAAGAGTAAAACACATTGACATCTGAATATACTTCGAAAATTTAAAAATGGCTTTCATACTTCGAAGAATTTGATCATGGGAAATAAATTAAGACATGGCATACACCTTCTTTTGCTTAAAAAAGTCGACACTACTTAAATAAAAGGACACTAATAATCAACTTGGGACAGAAAGTAAGACCTTAAAATCACAAGAAGTGCAAATCCAAACCAATTAATAAGACGAATTGTGAAAATAGACCGACATCAATTGCACAAAATTCTTAAAATGGTGTGATTTAGTCGGCTTTGGGAAAAACTTGCACAGTTTCCTCCTAAATGCCTCATATCTTCTTTTCTTATCAACTTCTAATAAGAAACTTTGTTCATACATCCAACCGACATAACATCAAGGTATTCTGTCGCAGTTATCATATTCAGCTCATACCTGCAGATTTATCTACTTCATCACTTTCAGTATTCTCTGGATACAAATTAGTAATATTTTTATTTGTTGTTAAAATTTGAATTTACCAGAAAACACAAGGTGAAATGCTTACATGTGTATCCAGAGAGAAGAAGTTTGAAAAAGAAGAGAAACAGTTCCTGCTTTGGTTGTTAAGACAAAATGCATGTGTTATTACAAGTGTTGGGATTTTCATTTGAATTGACTTGAGAATGTGACTTGAATTGTGTGACCTTCCTGGAATTGTGTTATTAAATGTGTATAATAAATTTCTTTGCTTAATTTATGCTATATATACCTCATCAAAATTGATGAATATAGACACAGATCAAACATTTCTTGATTTCTTCTTTATCAACTTAATTAGTTTTGAACATTTTAGTGCAGAAATGGGCTACGTAAACCTTGTATTTTTTATGATATATCCCTTTCTCTTTCAACTTGTTTTGTCCTCATCCTCACCTCATTTATGCCCCAAAAATCAAGCTCTTTCTCTTCTACAATTCAAACACATGTTTACAATAGATCCTAATGTTTCTGGTTATTGTATCGGCATAAGAGGCCAATGGATTCAGTCATATCCAAAAACTCTTTCATGGAACAAGAGCACAGATTGTTGCTCTTGGGATGGAGTTCATTGTGATGAGATGACAGGACAAGTGATTGAGCTCAACCTCACTTGCAGCAAACTTCAAGGCAAGTTTCATTTCAATAGTAGCCTCTTTCAACTCTCCAATCTCAAAAGGCTTGATTTGTCTTATAATGATTTTTCTGGGTCGCTCATTTCACCTAAATTTGGTGAGTTTTCTAGTTTGACGCATCTTGATTTGCTTCTTACAAGTTTTACAGGTCTAATCCCAGCAGAAATCTCTCACCTTTCTAAATTACGGGTTCTTCGTATCCGGAGTGATTATGGGGTTAGATTCGGACCTAACAATTTTGAATTGTTCCTGAAAAACTTGACCCAATTAAGAGAGCTCGACCTTAACTTTGTGAACATCTCTTCCACCTTTCCTCTAAATTTCTCTTCTTATTTAACAACTCTATGGCTTCCATACACACAGTTACGTGGGATATTGCCCAAAAGAGTTTTCCACCTTTCCAACTTAGAATCTCTGGATTTAACAAACAATCCCCAGCTCACAGTTAGATTTCCCACGACCAAATGGAATACCAGTGCATCACTCATGGAGTTATATCTGAGTGGTGTGAATTTCACTGGTAAGATACCTGAATTATTTAGTCATCTAACTTCATTGGTTGACTTAGTGATGAGTTCTTCCAATCTCTCGGGGCCCATTCTTAATCCTTTATGGAATCTCACCAACATAGAGGTTTTGGACCTTCATAATAATCATCTTGAAGGACCAATTTCTCCGTTCTTGAGATTTGGAAAGCTCAGGGAGTTCTCACTTAGAAATAACAACTTTGATCTCCAACTTGAGTACTTACCCTTTAACAGAAGCTGGACACAACTTGAAACGTTAGACTTTTCGTCCAATTACCTAACTGGTCCAATTCCATCGGGCGTTAGTGGACTGCAAAACCTACAATCACTCAGCTTGTCATCAAACCACTTAAACGGGACTATACCATCCTGGATATTCTCCCTCCCTTCACTATTTGATTTAGACTTGAGTGATAACCATTTCAGTGGAAAGATTCAGGAGTTCAAATCCCAAACATTGTTTTCCATTTCTGTAAAACAAAATCAGCTGGAAGGTCCTATTCCAAAGTCATTCCTAAACCAGCAGGGACTATATTATCTTATTCTTTCTCAAAATAATCTCAGTGGACATATTGATTCAGCCATCTGCGATCTGAATTTGGGTGTGCTAAATTTGGGAAGTTGTAATTTGGACGGAACAATACCACAATGTTTGGGTGAGATGAGTGAACTTTGGGTTTTGGATTTAAGCAACAACAGTCTTAGTGGGACAATTAATACATCTTTTAGTATTGGGAACCAACTCAGAGTCATTAAAATGGATGGGAATAAGCTAGAGGGGAAAGTCCCACGATCTTTAATCAATTGCAAATATTTGCAACTCTTTGATTTAGGTAATAATGAGTTGAATGACACATTTCCAAAATGGTTGGGAGCCCTACCTGATTTGCAGATTTTAAAATTGAGATCAAATAAGCTGCATGGCCCTATAAATGATTCAAGGACTGAGAACTTGTTTGCTAAAATTCTAGTAATAGATCTCTCATCCAATGGATTCAGTGGAGATTTACCTGTGAGCCTTTTTGAGAATTTTCAAGCCATGAAAATGATTGGTGAGAATAGTGGAACCCCAGAGTATGTAGCAGAAACATATTCTACTTTATACACAAATTCTTTGATAGTGACAACAAAGGGACTGGATCTTGAACTTCCTCAAGTTTTGACTACGGACATAATTATCGATCTCTCAATGAATAGATTTGAAGGTTCTATCCCAAGTATTATTGGAGATCTAATTGGACTTCGTACGTTGAACTTGTCTCATAATAACTTGATAGGTCATATACCAGCATCAATGCAACATTTATCTGTACTTGAATCATTGGATCTCTCATCCAACAAAATCGGCGGAGAAATTCCACAACAACTTGCATCCCTCACATCACTTGAAGTCCTAAATCTCTCTCACAATCATCTTGTTGGATGCATTCCGAAAGGAAAACAATTTGATACGTTTGAGAATAGTTCATACCAAAGGAATGATGGGTTACGTGGATTGCCACTCTCAAAAGATTGTGGCAGTGATGAAGGGGTACCACAAGCAACAACTCCATTTGGGCTAGATCAAGAAGAAGAAGAAGGAGATTCATCAATGATAAGTTGGCAGGCGGTTCTCATGGGTTACGGTTGTGGACTTGTTATTGGACTGTCCGTAATATACATAATGTTGTCAATTCGATATCCAGTGTGGTTTTCGAGGATGGATGTAGAATTGGAACACAAAATTCTTACGAGAATGAAGAAATACAAAAAAGGATATGTAACCTCCAGGTATTAACTTGATCTTTTTCCTTCAAAAGATTAATTTTTATATAGCAATGAATTTTCTGTTTCCTTCATCCTTGAAGATCTTGACTTTTAGTCTTCTTTTTTAAAAATTGCAGGATTCAAGCCTAATATGTCGCGGTGAAGCAAATATAAGCCTTTACCATTCATAATCGGTGATGCTTATGTAGTGTTAGTATCCTCTGAATAAAGACATGATTTTTCTTCCTTTGAGACTCATCCATATTTGTTTTCTTTTCATCTTCTTTTTTACGGTTCATCCTTACTATTAGTTGAGTAATTGGTCTCACCCGCAAGTCAGTTCATAAATTTATGAAGTTATTATCTTATCTTTTTCGTAATTACATTGTTAGAGTGAGTAGAAGTCCTTCAAGCTCTTATCGCAGGCACTTGAAGCCCCATTGATTTCTATTTCTCTGAACTATGTCACATGACATCATCACACAAACATTGAACACCTCACTTTAAGTTCACAAAAATAAAAATCTGTAGTTACTAGTTACAGTGTTCAAATATATTTGTATACAGACTCATGATCGTTTTTCATCAAAAGATTGAAGAAACATCAGGAAACCATGGACCAAAGTTGCAGTCTGCTATCTTAGCAGTTAAAAAGTTGGAGAAACAACCTCGGAAACCAAAGTTAGAATCCTAGAAGAGGTGATACTGGAAGAACTCTTCCCTAAGTCTTGGATGGTAAAGTTATCCAATATGGTGGAAGGTAGACGGTACCGATTGAATTAATCGAGCAGAACACAAGCTGACCTGATCTGGATATCACTATTATACAACTACGCCTCAGTACCTAACAATAACTTGCATAGAGATACATGCAATAGTGTTTAAAGCCTAAACTAAGATTAGACATGAACACACAACTGAATGATAGAATTGCTAATGATTGAAACCCATATGGATTTGACACTTCACTCGGGAAGGAAACAAACAGAACAACTTGCCTTTATACGATGTTTTTCATGATCATCTATTGTTCAGATTAATTAACTAGCAAACCGCTCCATAACTTCTCAGGGTAAATAAAAAGATTCAGAAAAATGAAAGTAGAAAACAAAAAGAAATACCTCGCCAAGCAAACTTTGGAAAATTATAGCGTGAAGAAGAGAAAGACTAACTTTAACTGAGTTTAACCCACCAAATTTAAGTAGACTTTCCGTGCCCCATTTAGCGTCTTTCTACTTTTATTCTACTCCATAGATTTTTTTTTTTTTTAAATCTGCGCTTTTTTTTTTTCTATTATTTTGTAGTATTCTACTTTATTTATTTTTTTGAATTTTTTATATTCTTAATTAGTCCCCATTTAATTATATTGCTTTGAAGATCACCAAAAATCTTTAAAATTTTGTAAGGATTTAGTCATTTTTTGACTTATCTTATTTATTTAAAACATTTTTTTACCTCAATTTCAAATTTAATAACAATTTATCATTTTTATTTTTAAAAAAATTCTTCAAGTTAATACGTTAAAAAGGAGTTTTGTTAGAAAGAAAATGAACAAAACGTAAGAAGAAAAGGCTAAATTAAAAAGAATATACCTAAAAAACAAAAACCAATTAATAAAAGAAATAGGATATATAGAGCAAAAATAAGAAAATAAAAAAGTAAGAAGAAGAATAATAAAGATCCAGCCCATAAATAAAGCCCATCTCAGCCGCTACTACGGGAAAAGTCAAGCAAAAACGAAGATATTTTTTTTTGCAAAATGCAAGAGTCGAACTCAGGTCTCAACTGTCATTATTCAAATTTCCACTATTAAAATGGATGGATATATTTTGTACATACCTTCACTTGAAATATATATGATTTTCTCTTTTCTTTCTCTTTTATACATAGACAATACTTTTTTAAACAAAAGAAAAAAAAAGTGAGGAGGACTTTGCACAAATTGGAGCTAGTCTTGTATCATTTCAATTTCAAAATTTGTAAATAAATCATATGAGAGATCTTCTTCTAGCCTATACCATCTCTTCTAAATATTAGACCAATCGATTTCTTATGATTATTAAATATTAGACTATCAATAAAGAAGCTATTGAATTAAAATTGATGTAATAAGTAAGCAAAACAACTATTAAGAAAAGGAATTAATTGATATTGTAAAAAGTCCTCCTCACTCTCCTTTTCCTTGCAAAAGTATTATCTATGTACGAAAAGAGAAAATTATACATCTATCTATATCTATATATTATCATAAAAGCATGAACTCCTAACTTAAATTACTATTATATCCCTCCCTACCTTAGGTTGTGACTTTTTCAATAAGTTGTGACTTTTCCGATAAGTTGTGACTTTTTTCAAAGGGTTGTGATTTTTTGATGAGTTGTGACTTTTCCAAAGAGTTGTGACTTTTTCAATAAGTTGTGACTTCTCGAAAAGATCGTGACTTCTCGAAAAGGTTATGACTTTTCAGATAAGACACAACAAAAACACTTGTCCATACTACCCTTTGTTAACTATAAATAGAGGGGCTTCCTCTCATTTTTCAACCATAATTTTTTTAATCTTCTACTCTTCTTCTTCTTGAATTTAAAAATTTTGGTGTAATTTATTGTCATTGAGTGAGTTCGAAGTTAAGCTGATTATGAGGTACCACTATTCTGATGAAGTAAATCATTCTATCCTAAGAAGGAATATTCTATACCACGGTACATTATCCACCTTAAAGAAGACGGAAACAACATCATGATATGTATGTGGATAGAAGGAGGAGACTATAGTTTTTTAAAAAATAATACACAAACTTTAAGATAGATACATTTACAAACATAATCAACGTTACTTATGTTTACCTATAAACTAGATGTCATTGAAATATTAAAAAATAAGGGAAGTGTCACACTGAGTATAAGATATATATGAGAACTACATAAGAAAAATGTTGTAACATCCGGTAATTTGAAATATCTATGAAGAGACTTAAAATCGGAAATAGTCATTTTTGGAAGGAATTCAAAAATCTGGAAAATTTGGCTAAGTGTGGAAATCAGTGAGTTTTTGGCCAACTTTGAGCAGTCGTAACTCCTAGCTCTGGATGAGTTAGGAGTAGTTCCAGTTATGAGTGTGAAGCTTGTGGAATGATCTTTCCAATGCTACCGAGTTTGCTCGATTCCGAGTTCGTATGAGTGAGTTATGGCCATTGAAAGTTGGGCAGTTGGCAGGGAATCCGTCCGGAAATTTTAAGGGCATTTTGGTCTTTTCCCTAGCCATTTCTTTTGGGATTATATTGTGTGTTAGGTTGATTTTGGATCATTTTTATCCCATTTTAAAAGAGAAAGAGTTAGGGTTCTTGAGAGTGAAGAGGAGAAGAAGAGGAGAAGAAGAGGAGAAAGGGAAGATAAAGCAAAGATTCGTCAAGATCATCGTGGATTTTCGTCGGGGGTGATCCCTATCAAGGTATGTGAGTTCTTAGTGTGGGTTGATCCTTTCCCCCACACACCCAACTCATTGTTATTGAGAAAAGATTGGATATGTTGTTGAAGTTGTTGAAGTTGTTAGTTGTTGTTGATGTTGTTAGTTGTTGTTGATGTTGTTAGTTGTGTTGTGGAAGTTATTGTTGAAGAGTTTAAAGTTGAGTTCATTTCTCAAAGTTATTAGGGAACTATGTATTCCCAAAGAAGTTTTAAAGAAATGTTTGTACATTTAAACAAGATTGGAAACTGAGATTTCCAAAGAGCCTTCGGGCTAGTTTTTGAGTAATTATCTTATATCAGCAGGAAGAAATATGTTTTAAAAACATAAGAGCCAGTACATTTTTGGGAGTAGTATCGAGCACCGAATTGGGGGAGCGTTCAAAGAACCCACAGCCCCCATAGAACCATGTTAGCCACCATGGGTAGGAAAGGATCATACTTTTTAGATGAATCCCTTTCCAGATAGACTAGTGGATCCATTAGGCAGTTCATGTCTTATACCTTTGGCCGGGTATAAGATGCTCTGGCAGCGTGAGGTCGATCGCTGTATCATCACTATAGCTCTCATGTGATGGTTGTCGGTTAGAGAAACTCCCATAACAGTTATTGTATTTTCATACACATAAATTATTGTATTTTTATATACATCAGTTCATTATATTTCTATATACATTTCAGGCTTATGGTATCTTTGTATACACACAGAGTTTATAGCATGTTTTAAACGGTCTTTCTTTATATCGCATGTTTTATTTGGAAAATATATTTTGACTGGTTTTAGAGTCGCCATTTAATTTTTTAAGAAAAATCAAGAAAACTTATTTTTCAAAAGATTAAAACAGGAAATCGATTGAAAATACTTAAAGGGGGGTTCGGGGTTCCTATTAATATTCTAGGAAGGTTTTCAAGGCACCTAGAATATCCGCTAATGTGGTTATCCGACAATTAATCATTTGGCTAAAATAATTTTAACTTAACTCGTCTTGTAAAATTGAACTATTTTTGTAGTCGAAACTATTAAAGGAAAAATGTTGAAATACTTATCCAAGTGAAATGTTTTGTAAGCTTATTCATTCACTTATTTATTTTTTAAGTCAAGTAACGATGAAAAACTAGATTAAGTGATTAATTCAAAATGGGTGTCTTTTGGGGATTTGAATTTTTTCGACCTTAAGATTAGCGGCAAATACTAGCAAGTAAAATGAAACACAATAAAGTAAAGAGGGAAAGAGAGTTGGGCCCAAATCTGGTTTTCCTGTCCGCCTGGGCCAGTATTTGGGCCCATTTTCGTTTTGGGCCTTTAGCCCATTTAAGTCATTTGTACCTGTCCTATTCTAGCATAATATAGGATATTTTCTTTTGGGCTTTAGGCCCAGTATTCCTCCACCTGTCCTAAATTCTAATAAGATAGTAATAAATGAAATGACGAGGGCTTAGGCCCAAAGTAACAAAATACAATTCTTTGGAATTAAGGGTGGGCCTTTGGCCCAATTTTTTCACTTTCTCGATCTATCGCGTATTCTTTCAACTTCGGGACCTGTTCATCAATTTTAATGGCTGACCGACTCGGAAAGGAGTTTGAGCCTTTATAGCTCTCCCGAAATGCGAGGAGAAAGACCCAAATGGAGTTCTCCGCAGTCACTCACAATAAACAAAATAAAATAAAGCTAGTCAACAAGGGGAAGAACAAGTCTTAGACAGTTAAGAAAGGCTATTCTGCAAAGATCAATTGATGGAAACAATTATGAGAACACAATGAATTAAATATCACGCCTCACACAATATGTATTTTTTAAACAAAATCGAAACTGTACCCTATACCCCATTATTATTCCACTATAAGGGAAGTTAACAGGCAATGTTATTTCGTAATCATGAGTAAATCTAACCAACAGACTTATGCACTCCTACATACACATATTTCCATTTCCTGAATAATAAGTCACCCAATATGAAAACTACTCATCTCGCTATTATCATTTATTTTATTATTATTTTTTAGCTTCAGTTTTAACAAGAGAAAACGTGTGGACATTAACCAAATTTCGACATAGGTTATATCATCTAGAAGCATATTAGAGCTTAAATAATAAATAAATAAATAATTAAAAAAAAATAAAAATTGTGGAGCTTTCCAACAAAAGAAGCAGTGACAACAATGGAAATAAACAATTAGCGGTACATTATGAGCCTCTATAGTTCGAGATGACGAAACTCGTAGCAAAACGGGACAACCAAAGGCTATTGATAACAACATGCTCTTATTTTAACTAAACATAAAAAAAAACTTTTACCGAATATGAAACGATACGCTAATTTAAACATCATACTTAAAGCTGAACTCGTATCATATACAGATTATTGATTAATAAAACAGGAAGAATTTAACGTAATAGAATTCCAACTATGAGAACCTAGCGTCAAACTAGTTCAAATACGGTACAAGAACAGGTTAATATACTTCAAGCTTACGACAGTCAATCACGAAATTGTCCTGCTGATCACGACTTGGATTTAACATGCAAGAGACTAACCAAATGATTTACTTTAACGCAGAGATAAGACTGATCAGATTTTTTGAAATAAAAAAAAAAAATAAAAAAAAAAAATGAAACATGCCACAGTTTAAACAAGCAGGCAGCAGTAACAAACAAGTTAAGACGATAAACTTATCGCAACCAAATCAAATGTGGATTTAAAGATACCGAGTTAAGGACATAGGGTGCATAAGGGTTAAAAGTTTTTAACCATCCGAGTCTGACTCTTTGGGGAATGCTAAAGAACAATCCCAAAGGTAAATTAATTCTCATTTTTTAACAGGTCCTCCGCTAGAAAAAATAAATAAGCAAATAAAATAAAGCACACAGGAGTGTACTAGGAACTGTATATTGCACATCAAGATGAAATTAAAGCAGGTGAACGCAAACGAGAAGGAAGGAAAAAAAAAAAATCTGAAAGAATCGAAAGGCTATAGGCAAATAGGAGTAACTTTAGACTAAACTTTGAATCATGGTCTAAGAGAGAAACACTAAAACCAATGACTGCAAACAACTGAATAACCTTAATATTTTTACACTAAGCTATGATCGGAATAAGAAATTATGATAGAAAGAGATGGAACCATGAAGAATTTATAGTCGAGCAAGGATGAGATATGATATGCTAACCAATAACACTAAACTACTCAAAAAAATAATGTATATGCAGATGACACATACAAAGAGAAAATATATTACTAGCCTAATATTCATTAACCAAAATCCTAACATATGGAGACTAAAACAAGATTAACACGTAAGCAGACACAAACATAGTGAAGAACACATCATGAACGAAACAACATGGAAGAACTGAGAATTAAGCAAAGCCGAGAAAGGATTTACCTCTTTCCGGACAGCGAACAGAGAATAACGAGTCAGCGGCTACAATTCTTCCACCACAAAACTGGAATATGCACAATGAGTAAAGAGTCCGAGCAGAATCTCAGACTCGCGAACGTTGGGAAACGATAACAAATGGGAAAGAAGAACGACACTCAGACCAACACTAGCTATCTCCTCTGCTTTCTCGAACGTACTTGATATATATTTTATCCCTATTTTTTGGTGCTATTTCTCTTTCTCAGTCCAAAATCGCCAACCTTTCTTTTGTTTTTCCTCTCAGTAGAGAGTTTTTCTTTTTCTCTATTTCAAACTCTCTGTCCGCTAAAAATAAAAACTCCTCCCTTTCTTATAGTGGACAAAGAGCAATATATAGAAAGGAGAATAGGGTTCCGAAAAGAAAGAGGGAGCCGATGAAAAATCGGGCTAAACCCAAGCCCAAATTTTAAATTCAAACTTCAAATATTTTTCACCATTAGAGGCTAACATACTTTCCTGAGGTCTTCAACCCCCATTCCAAAAGAGGAAATAGGGACAGACGCGTGCTTCTTGCCTACTGCGACGATATTAAAGCGGATAGAGACGTGAGGAGAAGAAGACAAAGAAAAACAGAGTACCCGTTTGGATTGGAGACGAGTAGGCGTTGTGGTCTTACTGCTAGCGTGAAGCTTTGGGATTTCAGAATGTTGGGAGCTTTTGGGTCATTTGTGAATGGAGGATATGGGCTGGACCGGGTCGGGGAAGTGGACTGGGTTGGGTCGGCTGGGCACTGCTGGGATTAGGAATGGAATTGCTGATATTGTATGGGAATAGGGAACTGTGGGCTGTTGAAACTTTGGCCAAAGGGCCCAAACCCGATCCTTTAGTGATATGCAGGCAAATGTTTGACTTGGCTGAATATGTGATAGATTAATGATTTAGCCATAAAGATTTGGAAGGTAATCAAAAGAATTAGTTTTAGATGACTCGGTTAGAATTAAACTAAGACGAATTAATAGTTAATTTGTGAGCTTCTTAGTCTTAATGAAATAAGATAATTGACTTAATTATAACATAATTAAAATACGAACTAATCAATTCAAAATCGTAATTATGATTTAAACTAAACTAGATTAATAAAATACTTAGCTAAAAAGAAATAAAAATCTTTTGATATGATTTTCAAATACTTATAGAATATACTAATTAGACACATAATTATATAAATTAACTTAATTATAAACTAGTTAACTCGAAATATAAGTTATTAATTAATTTAAACCAAATAGCCTAATGTTTAAATAAAACTAAAATCCTTTTGAGACAATTTTTGAACATTCGTAAAATATACTAATTAGACACATAATTATATAATAATTAACTTAATTATAAACTAACTAATTAGCTCAAAATTGTAAACTATTAGATAATTAAACAAACTAACCAAATATCTAATGAAACAAAATCTTCTGAGACGATTTTCCAATATTTTATAAAATACACTAATTATATTCATAATTGTATAAAAGACATATTATTATTTAAAAATTATAGCAAGTGGCAAACTATTCGAAACAACTTGCAAATTATTCTATTATATATATATATAT
>NW_026030509.1:16369-21346 GCF_019186545.1 Solanum stenotomum
TTCTCTTTGAATATTTGACGTCAACTCTATCGGGTTTGACGTGAAGCAAATAAAGTTTGTGTCTTATATTTGCAATATGATCTTCAATGTACTCTTCCTTTGATGTCAAAGTAATAAAATAAGTTGATGTAAATATGTTGACAGTTCTCTTGACGTCGTTGTTGATAATTCTCTTGATGTCATTTTGTAAAGAAAAAATGATGCAGTCGATGTTGATCTTCTTGTGATGGGTAAATTTTCTCTTGCAATGCATAACTTCTTTTCCGCGATGCATGAATCCTTCTCTTGTTATGCATGAAACTCTTTCCCGCGATGCATGGCATTTTCTCTTGCTATGCATGGTTGCTTCTTCTTGCTATGCATAAATCTCTTTTCCGCGATGCATGACTTCTTTATCTTGCAATGCATGACTTTTTCCGCGATGCATGAATCCTTCTCTTGCTACACATGGTTCTCTTTCTCGCGATGCATGAATCCTTCACTTGCTATGCACGAATCTCTTTCCCGCGATGCATGACTTTTCTCTTGCTATGCATGGATTTCCTCTTGTTATGCATGGTTTCTTCTTCCCGCGATGCATGATTTCTTTCTCTTGTAATACATCAATCTCTTTTCTTGCTATGCATGACTTCTCCTCTTGCAATGCATGACTTCTCCGCGATGCATGATTTCTTTTGATGATGCCTCCCTGATACCAAATGAAGATAATGCTTCACCGAGCAACATATGTGATCTTCTGGGTATCTTCTGGAATGGCGGTATCGTCTCAATCGACAATATAAATAAAAATGACTCTCGGAGTAGTGGTGCCATCTCATTTGACAATACGATATAAATGACTCTCCGGGTAGTGATATCGTCTCAATCGACAATATAAATGAAAATGACCCTCGGAGTAGTGGTATCATCTCATCTGACAATACGATATAAATGACTCTCCGGGTAGTGGTATCGTCCCAATCGACAATATAAATAAAAATGATCCTCGGAGTAGTGGTATCATCTCATTTGACAATACGATATAAATGACTCTCCGGGTAGTGGTATCGTCTCATTCGACAATACAATATAAATAACCTTCAGGGTAAGAATATTATTATATCTGATAATATGATGCAGATAAATATCTTCTAGGTATCTTTAGTTGTTGAAAAATAATAATATTTCTCTCTTCAAGGTTTTCATTTGTCCCATCTCCGAACATAATTGCATGTTCGTTATGAACCTTGTCTTGCTGAAAATTTGGATAAATTAATGCTACTCATATTTCCAATTCTTGGTATAAGAAGCATGAAATATTTCCTGCATCCACAGAAAAGTTGTTAATTTGGGGAGCTCTTCGCCCTTTTGACTTCTTCCTATTCATTGAATGGAAGAATATGCCGATCTTGAGGCAAACCTATAGACCTGCATCCACAGAAAAATTGTTAGTTTTTTACAAAATGAACTGATCTGTGTTGATCTCTTCGGTTGTCTGCTCCTTGTCTTGCTATCTCCGGTTGATTTCTCCGATCTCCCGCTTCTTGATAGATAGGACAAAACATTTTTATGTAAAAATAATTGAAACATGTAGGAAAAGTTTTAAGAAAAAATAGATTTTCAAAAAGTAACATTTGGAAAATGTCACTGCCAAGTGTCATGTCACGCCAAACTTAGTGGACGCCATTTGGAGTTGGGATCTATCCGATTACTTGTCGGGAAGTATTCAAAGTTGTTTTAAACTGCCGACAGACCCGGTTGAAATTTTGAGGCCATCTCAAAATTTCTGTCTTGGTTTGTCTTCAGTCGTTGGTGAGCAAATCACGGAATTTTTGAGATATTCTCAAAAATTCTGTCCCAGTTGCAAATCTCAAAGTGACTTTAGTCTTGACTTTGTTGGAAAAATCTTTTCCTCGAGAATTTTTGAGTCCCTCTCAAAAATTCTGTCCCAGTTTCTATTGTGAAGAGAAATAGAAATCCTTACGGGAAATATGACCGAGCCCTTGTGGCGCCTACGTATCCCGTTGAGGCAGGAATCAGGTCAAACGTAGTTCCCCCTAAGGATTAACAAAAGTAGGAGTTTTACAAAGAAAGCGACCGAGGCCGACATAGGCCGCCTACGTATCTCGTTCTTGAGAATTCAGGTTGAACGTAGTTCAAATACAAAGAAATATTAAAAGGGGAAAACGGGGTGACCGAGGCCGACATAGGCCGCCTACGTATCTCATTTTTGAGAATTCAGGTCAGACGTAGTTCATTACATAGGGGTAAAATTTAAACGAAGCGAATACAAGCAAACAGAACGATTACAAGGGAATGACAGAAAATACAAGCTAAGGCTTCACACATGGTATCTCTTGACGGCATCTGAATTGATCGGTTTAGGCCATTCGGTGCCATCCATCTCCGACAGGACTAAGGCACCTCCAGATAATACTTTGCGAACCATGTAGGGTCCTTGCCAATTCGGTGCGAATTTCCCTTTATATTCATCCTGGTGAGGGAGAATGCGTTTAAGAACTAACTGACCAACTTCGAACATTCTGGCTCTTACTTTCTTGTGGAAAGCACGAATCATTCTCTGTCGATACAGTTGACCATGACAAACAGCAACCATTCTCTTCTCGTCAATTAATGTTAACTGATCGATCCGCTTGCGAACCCATTCAGCATCATTCAATTCGGCTTCTTGGATGATTCTCAAGGAGGGTATTTCGACTTCGGCAGGTATAACTGCTTCTGTTCCATATACTAGCAAATATGTAGTAGCTCCAACTGATGTTCTGACAGTCGTTCGGTAACCCAACAAAGCATATGGCAACATCTCGTGCCAACCTCTGCGATTATCAATCATTTTCCTCAAAATCTTCTTTATGTTCTTGTTGGCGGCTTCTACAGCTCCATTCATTTGGGGACGATAGGCAGTTGAGTTTCGGTGAGTAATCTTGAACCGTTCACATATCTCTCTCATCAAGTAACTGTTAAGATTCGCTCCATTATCAGTAATGATGGATTCTGGTACTCCAAACCTACATATCAGGTTATTGCGAACAAAATCAGATACAACTTTCTTGGTTACCGATTTGTATGAAGCTGCTTCTACCCACTTGGTGAAGTAGTCAATGGCAACCAAAATGAATCTGTGTCCGTTAGAGGCAGCTGGCTCTATTGGACCAATGACGTCCATGCCCCAAGCTACAAATGGCCAAGGTGAACTCATAGCATTGAGCTCATGAGGCGGTACTCGAATCAAATCACCATGCACTTGACATTTATGACATTTTTGCACAAATTTGCAACAATCGTGTTCCATAGTCATCCAAAAATAACCGGCTCGGAGGATCTTCCTCGCCAAAGTGAGCCCATTCATATGAGTACCACAAACTCCGGCATGTATCTGGTCCAGAAGTTTTGCAGCTTCATTAGCATCAACGCATCTGAGAAGACCTAAATCTGGAGTCCTCCTGTAAAGGATTTCTCCACTTGCAAAGAAATTGAGGGCCATGCGGCGTATCGACTTCTTTTGGTTGAACGTTGCATTCTCAGGATAAGTCCTGTCCTCTAAATACTTCTTGATGTCAAAATACCAAGGCAAACCATCTGGTTCCGCTTCGACGTGTGAACAATGAACAGGTTGTTCTTTTACCTCTATATCCACTGGATCAATATAACTTGTATCTGGATGCTTAATCATTGACGCGATGGTGGCAAGAGCATCGGCCAACTCATTCTGTGTCCTGGGAGTGTGTCTGAACTCAATCTTGTGAAATCTCTTGCACAACTTCTGTATATACCGCACATACGATGTGATCTTTGGGTTTTTCACGGCCCATTCCCCTTGAACCTGATGAATCAGCAAATCTGAATCTCCAATAACCAGCAACTCGTGAACATTCATATCAATCGCCATCTTCAAACCGAGGATACAAGCTTCATACTCAGCCATGTTGTTCGTGCATTCAAATCGGAGTTTAGCCGCCATAGGATAGTGCTGACCGGTTTCTGATACTAAGACCGCTCCGATTCCTTTCCCTTGATGATTCGCCGCCCCATCAAAGAACACTCTCCAACCGGGGTACGCTTCAGAAATATCCTCACCCACGAATGAAACTTCTTCGTCAGGAAAATAAGTCTTGAGCGGTTCATACTCCTCATCAACTGGATTCTCTGCAAGATGATCGGCTAAGGCCTGTGCCTTTATCGCCTTCTGAGTCACGTACACGATGTCAAATTCACTCAAAAGCATTTTCCATTTAGCCAGCTTCCCGGTCGGCATTGCTTTCTGGAAAATATACTTCAACGGGTCCATCCTAGAAATAAGGTATGTGGTATAAGAAGACAAGTAATGTCTTAATTTCTGAGCAATCCAGGTCAAAGCACAACAGGTTCTCTCCAAAAGAGTGTAACGAGCCTCATATGGAGTGAATTTTTTGCTCAAATAATAAATGGCTCGCTCTTTCTTCCCAGTTTCGTCATGTTGACCAAGCACACATCCCAATGCATTATATGAGATAGACAGATATAACAATAATGGACTCCCCTCTCGCGGAGGGACCAACACCGGTGGATTGGACAAATAGTTCTTGATAGCATCAAAAGCCGTTTGACATTCTCCGGTCCACTTGGTCGAGGCATCTTTTTTCAATAACTTAAATATAGGCTCACACACCACAGTGGATTGAGCTATGAACCGACTGATGTAGTTTAACCTTCCCAAAAAACTCATCACCTCTTTCTTGGTCTTTGGAGGAGGTAATTCTTGGATCGCCTTGATCTTGGAAGGGTCAAGCTCAATGCCCCTCCTGCTCACTATAAATCCCAACAACTTGCCAGCTGGCACTCCAAAAGCACATTTGGCGGGATTTAATTTCAAATTGTATCGGCATAAACGATCAAAAAATTTCCTCAAGTGAGTCAAGTGATCTGAACTCTCGCGGGACTTGATTATGAAATCATCTACATACACCTCAATCTCCTTGTGCATCATATCATGAAAAA
>NW_026030510.1:0-310 GCF_019186545.1 Solanum stenotomum
AGTACTCTACCTCTTGAGAGTCAGGACATACCATTTACATAAGAAGAAAACGAGAATCTTTGGAAACAGAGTGCTGGTGAACCGATTAGAGGTTCAGTCTACGGCTATCCAGAAAAGGCGTATCAGAAGAAGAAGTCTTGGTATTGTGGTTCATCATCCTCAAGCTTTGATGGTGGGGATAGAGAGACAATATCTGCAATGGAGAGTAAGATAACTTATCTCAATGCCGAGCTTGCTGCTGTAGCCGAAAGAGAGAAGAAGAGAGAAGAAAGAGAGAAGAAGAGAGATGAGGAGATTGCGGCAGCAAAGG
>NW_026030511.1:0-310 GCF_019186545.1 Solanum stenotomum
AAACTAATACAATTATTATAAAAAAATACTGTATTTATATAGTTATTTTAGGGATGATATTCAAACATTGTATCAATATTTTTTTCATTTGTATATCACAATAAATTGATACAGATGTGTATTTATTTTAAGGGTGATACAACATGTATATGTCTATATATATTTCAATTTCAAAACTAATATGTGCATTTGTGTAGCTGTGTGCAAGATTGAGAGAGGAGAAATGACAGCGAGATTTGGGAAAGATAGAGAGAAAGAGAAGAGATTGTGTATATGTGTATGTTAGTTTCAATTAAGATATACAAGTTGT
>NW_026030512.1:0-1633 GCF_019186545.1 Solanum stenotomum
TCCAGTTAGTCCCGATGGGCAAACCATCTGTTTTCAATGTCAAACGATCCCCAGATCGGGTAAACCCCTTGTTTTTCCGATGTTCATGTGCTATAGTCCATGGATCTTTTGGTTATCCGGATTTCTGATGTCATTTTTGCCAAATATTTTTGTGGACGTCTGTCAAGCCTTAGCTATAGAGACGGTTGGTCTCACTGGAAAATCGGCCTATTTTAAACTTCAAACAAGCCCCGGAGTGGGTAAAACCCCGGTTTACCAAATTTCGTGAGCTATAGTCAATGGATCTTTTGGTGATCCGTATTTCCAAAGTTAGTTTTGCTAAGAATTTTTGTGGACGTTCGTCAAGACCTTAGCTTTGGAGCCGGTTGGTCTGGACGGTCAAACCGGCCCATTATCAAGGTCAAACGAGCACGAAATGGGTAAACCCCCCATTTTGCCAATTTTCGTGTGCTATAGTCCATGGATCTTTTGGTGATCCAGATTTTTTACATTATTTTTGCCAAAAATTTGTGGACGTTCGTCAAGACCTTAGCAATGGATTCGGTTGGTCATGACGGGCAAACCTGCACATTTTCATGATGAAACCAATCCCGGAGCGGGTAAACCACTCGTTTTGCCAATTATCGAGCTCTATATAGTTCATGGATGTTTTGGTAATTCGGATTTTTGACGTCATTTTGGCTAAAACATTTTATGGACATTCGTCAAGACATTATCATTGGAATCGATTGGTCCCTACGGTTAAACCGGCCCACTTTCAAGGTCAAACGATCCACGAAAAGTGTAAACCCCCCTTTTTGACAATTTTTGTGTGCTAGTCCATGGATCTTTTGGTCATTCATATTTTTTTATGTGATTTTTGCTGAAGTTTTTGGTGGATATCCGTCAAGACCTTAACTATTGATATGGGTTGTCACGACAGGCAAACCGGCCCATTGGCATGGTCAAAGAAACCCTGAGTGGGTAAATCCCCCATTTTGCCAATTTTTGTGTGCTATAGTCCATTCATCTTTTGGTGATTCAGATTACCGTAGTCATTTTTGCAGTAATTTTTCTTAGACATCCATCAAGACCTTAGTTATGGAGTCGGTTGGTCCAGATGGGAAACCGCCCAATTTTCGTGGTCAAATGAGCCCCAGAGAGGGTAAACCCCCCGTTTTGTAGATTTTCGTGTGCTATTGAACATGGATCCTTTGGTGATCCAGATTTCTGATGTCTTTTTTGCCGAAATTTTTAGTGGATGTCTAACAAGACCTTAGCTATGGAGCCGGTTGGTCTCGACGGGTAAAACGACCAATTACAATGTAAAACGATCCCCGAATCGGGTAAACCTGCCGTTTTGCCTGTGTTCGTGTGCTATAAGTCCATGGATCTTTAAGTGATCCGAATTTCTGTCGTCAGTTTTGCCAATTTTTCTCATCGACATGCGTCATGAACTTAGCTATAGAGTAGGATGGTCTCAATGGGAAAACTGTCCCATTTTCAAGGTTGAACAAACCCTGGAGTGGGTAAACACCCCATTTTGCCGATTTTCGTATGCTATAGTCCATGGATCATTTGATGATCATGATTTCTGACATCTTTTTTGCCAAAAAATTTCGTGGCCGTCCGTCAAGACCTTAGCTATGGAGCT
>NW_026030513.1:0-228 GCF_019186545.1 Solanum stenotomum
CAGCACCTCCAGCTAGAGGCAGAGGCCATGGACAGGACCGTAGGGGTGGTCACCAGGGTATACGGGGTGGTCCCCGAGGAGGCAGATTAGGGGGCAGAGCCGATGCACAGGGTAGGGGAGTCCAGGCCCACTTTTATGCAGCTCCAGCTAGAGCAGATGCGGAGACCTCGGACGATGTGATCACAGGTACAGTGTTATTAAGCCAGCAGCCCGCCTTGGCTTTATTTG
>NW_026030514.1:0-305 GCF_019186545.1 Solanum stenotomum
TAACTACACCTAACTGGACCCCATAAGCCCGGAAGGTACACTCGTGCGCAAGTTAAATAAAAACTCGAACGGACCCCCATAAGCCCGACGAGTACACAGAATAACTATAACTAAAGAGAATTGCATAAAAGAACCCAAGAACAAAGAACATCGAACCAGAACCTCAACCATAATTAGTAGAATCTGACAGTACGGAGGCCGGACCTCGAACCGGATGCTCACCAGAAGTACCCAAGTAACCAATCACAAGTATCAACTATAAGAGGCCGGAACTCTGACCGGATGCTCTATATAGGTATCTGAGC
>NW_026030515.1:0-705 GCF_019186545.1 Solanum stenotomum
CACGTCTAGGCCCTAGACTTGGGTCGTGAAAATCTTGGTATCAAAGCACTAGGTTGTTAAATCCTCGGAGTCCAACACACCGCGTTGAGTAGAGTCCTAATCATGGTTGTGAAGCGCGCCACGACTATGAATGGGAGGCTACAAAACGTTTTAGGAAAGGTTTCCCTTCTTTATGTTCTATGTCGTGCTTAGAGTGCTATAAGGTGATTCCTCCCTAACGTTTGTTCTTTGGATTGCTAGATCATCATGCCAAACATGAGGGGAAGATGTGCCCGATCACCGGAAGAGCCACCCACCAATGGTTAGCTCCGTGATGCACTCACCATGCTTGCACAAGTGGTAGCTAACCAAGTGCAACAAGGAGCCCAAGCTCCTCGAACTACCACCTCGGGGGAAAGGGTGAGAGATTTCATGAGGATGAACCCTCCGGTCTTCCATGGTTCAAAGGTGGATGAGGACCCGCAAGAGTTCATCGATGAGGTATGCAAAATCTTGACCATTATGGATGTTGGTGCTTATGAGAAGGCGGAATTGGTGGCCTACCAACTCAAGGGGGTTGCTCAAATTTGGTTTGATCAATGGAAGGGTGAGAAAGGTAATGGCTATGTGGTGTTGTGGGAGGAGTTTAAACTTGCTTTCCTTAATAGGTTCTTCCCTCTTGAGCTTAGGGAGGCAAGGTTGGTGGAGTTCATGAACTTGAAGCAA
>NW_026030516.1:0-288 GCF_019186545.1 Solanum stenotomum
GCAACGTATATATGATATTGTCACATATATTTTTTTCAATATGCATAAAATCTAGATTATGACGCAATAAGTTGGACTCCCAATATGGAAGTTCAAAGAATATACTTCTCTTGTTCCATTGTTTAGTTGCTCGTCTAGATCTTTTCCTTCTACCATCCAACTCTACTCCTCTCCCTTCAGCAATTTGTCTTAAAATGTTAGAACCTGATAATTTTAATGGTGGATTCCTTTCCTCTGTGCTTCCATTAAAGCGTACTCGACTTAATCTAAACCTGTGATTTCTTCTCA
>NW_026030517.1:0-908 GCF_019186545.1 Solanum stenotomum
AAAGTAAGGTAGCAACAAGTTAATTACCGACATGAGTTGTGGTACACTGGTGGGAGTGCTTCACCCTTAACCAGAGGTCTCGGGTTCGAGCTCCGGGTATGGAGAAAATTCTGTTGGGAGCGCGCGCCACCCTCGAATGGGCCCTACAGTGCGCGGTCCGAATTTAGTCGGAGCTCCAATGTGGGCTCCGAACACCGAGTGGGAAAAACCAAAAAAAAAAACAAGTTAATAAATCACATGTTCATGAGAGAGTTTTGAGAAAATAAAAAATACTAATTAAGACCAATTATAATATATAATACTATCATGATTAAAAAAATATTATTGCAAGCTATAATACCAAATGCCAATTTTATATGTACGTCAATATTCATCAACCTCCAACTGCAACATAAGGACATTACGACAATCGATTTGAATTCATAATTCGATCAAAAGAGTTTTAATTTGTTAAACAATTTTGGAAAAAACTATATAATTAGACTTATTTTACTGTCATATATATTGTTATTATCTATACTTTCAAAATATTACGTATTTTATCATTAATTAAGAGTTTCTTACGTATCCTACCCTTAGATACATGTATTTTTGCTACCAGATTCACAAAAATAGGGAGAGAGGTGAGCGAGATATGTATGAATCTCAAATACATGTAAATCACACTAAATACACACTAGATACATGTATATGTATGTATCTGGAGTGATTCACATGTATCTGAGATATCAAATACATGGGAGAGTGGTGAGCGAGATGGGAGAGAGGTGAACGAGATTTGCTATGTATCCCAGATACATACAATCTACTTGATTACAATGTATCTAGAACAAATTACACCTAAATTTGACCCATGTATCCCAGATACATATATCTGAAAGCATCAAAATCTGGTAAGATACGTAATA
>NW_026030518.1:0-1673 GCF_019186545.1 Solanum stenotomum
GTGAAAAGTGATCTTTCATGTTTGTGTTGTAAAACAAACATGTGGGTCATATTGCCCTTATTGGACCGATGAGATTATGGTCATGGGTAATTCTATAACAACCAAATTGAATGTTATGGAAATGTCCTTCTGAAAAGGACATTTGGCATGGTGTTGATTCTAAATGATGTCTTTATATGGCAAAGTTATAAAAAGTAAAGAACAAAATATTTGTGGGAAAAGTTACCTTACAAAACCTCTTTTCAAACTTAGTATTTCTGTTTGTTCTTACTTGCTTGAATCAAACTGTTTGTGACATGAACGCTTAAGATATGTCAATAAAAAAAAAAAACTTGCGAAAACTGATCAACTTAAAATTTTTGCCTAACTTTGAGTGTAATAAATAAAATGTCAAGTTTTTGTTGAATCTAAGTATGTTAAGTATACTTATAAATTTGTTGAAAGAAATTTTAATCCCTTAGAAATTGATTCACATTGATATTTGTGATATTAAGTCAACATCATCTCGTGGTGAGAAAAAGTATTTCATAATTTTTTGATAATTGCACTAGATACTGTTATATCTATTTGCTTAATAGTAATGATGAAACAATGGAAACATGATCTAGGCAATATAAAACTAAAATTGAAAATCAGTTGGATAAAAAGATTGTCATGATTAGAAAAGGTAGATGTGGAGAATATGAATCTTCTTTTGCAGAATATATTTGAAAAATGGAATTATCCATCAAATTATTGCACATACTCACCTCAATCTAATGAAATTGCTGGCAGAAAAAACCAAACTATGAAAGAAATGTTGAATTTTCTACTTATAAGTTCAGGTTTACCACAAAAGTTGTGGGAGGAAGCTATCATTATAGCAAAAGAGAACAACAAAAGTTTGTATGTTCAGAAAGAAAGGGAGCAACAAAAACTTTTGTTTGTTAAGAAAGGGAGCAGCAAAAAGTTTTGTTTGTTCAGGCATTGTTGTATCCTGATAAAGAATTGTTTGTCGCCCCTTAAAGTATAAAAAACAATAACTCTTGAAAGATAGTGATCTAAATATTTCCAATACAGTCTATTCCATATGAGAAATGGAAATGAGGAAAATCAAACTTGAAATATTTCATAGTGCGAGGGTGTCCAGAAAAAATACAAGTTCTTATTCCCAAAAGGGTCAAAACAGGACCTAAGACTGTGGATTGTATGTTCATTAGATATGCTATAAATAGTAAAGCATGTTTTTTATGGTTCATAAGTCCGAACCTCGGATAGTCAGGTGAAGGGTCTAAACAACCTTGGAATGAACCAAAGGAGAATGTGTAACATCCGACAATTTGAAGTGGCTTTGAAGAAGCTTGAAATTTGGAAATAGTCATTTTTTGGAAAAATTTAAAATCTGGAAATTTGGCAGTCCAGAATCTGGAAAATTTGGCTAAGTTCAAAAATCTGGAAATTTGGCTAAGTGTGGAAATCAGTGAGTTTTTGGCCAACTTTGAGCAGTCGTAACTCCTAGCTCAGGATGATTTAGGAGTAGTTCCAGTTATGGTTTCGAAGCTTGTGGAACGATCTTTCCAACGCCACCGAGTTTTCTCGATTCCGAGTTCGTATGAGCGAGTTATGATCTTTGAAAGTTGGGCAGTTGGCAGGGAGTCCGTTCTAGAAATTTAAGGGCATTTTAGTCTTTTCAC
>NW_026030519.1:0-632 GCF_019186545.1 Solanum stenotomum
AAAACTTCATAACTTGATTAAAAATATTTGAATACCATTATATTTATACCTACTCACCAAATGAAAATCAACATTATTTTATTTAGTAGAAAAACGGATGGAACTTAACTTTGTGTTTATATTCTAACCTATATTAATTGTGAATATACAATGAGATGTGTTTTTAAAGAAATTTCCTGATATCATGTTTTCATTTAATTATTTCTTGAGTAGCAAAGACTAATTAAATAAATAGATAACTTAGTGAAGAAATATATAGTCAAAGGTCTGCTAACAAGCTATTTTTAAACATATTTTTTCATATTTACTTAAAACAAAATATAGATAATGTTTTATTTAACATTTGGTTTAGAATTTAAAAACTTAAGTTTTGAAAAAAAGACTTTTATGTATATTATAATTTCTTCTATTTAAATTATACGTTTGAAAGAAATATTGAAAATGTAATGACTTGAAAAGTTGACTTTGGTCAACCTTCTTGAAAGTCTTGCTCAGATGAAAATTCTGACAGCTAGGTTAGCTTCGAAATATTGATTTTGGTCTAGAACGACCTTTTGTTNAATCATGAATTTGGTGAGCATTTGGCCATATATAATTAGAGTTATTTTTTTTCATTTTACTGGAAATTTTTA
>NW_026030520.1:0-383 GCF_019186545.1 Solanum stenotomum
TTATTTATCTTAACTTATTTAAACAACTCAACAACTTTCACTAATTTAGTTTTGACTTAATTCCAATAACTAAATCCACCAACTAAACCACATTATTTATTTTAACTTATTTAAACAACTTAACAACTTTTTAACTTTAACTACATTAGTTTTGACTTAATTCCAACAACTAAATTCACTAACTAAACCACATTATTTATTTTAACTTATTTAAAGCTAAGTGTGAACACTAGATGAACACAAATCGATCTTGCAAGAAAATCAATTTTGTCATCAATAGGATCAACTAGTGTTGGTACTTATGCTTAACAAATATATTATTTCTAAATTTAAAGCTAAGTGTCAACACTAGATCGGCACAAATCGATCTTGCAAGAAAATCA
>NW_026030521.1:0-562 GCF_019186545.1 Solanum stenotomum
TACAACAAACTACTAGCTTCAAGAATCGGTTATAGCGTCTACTATTAACACAGACATTTGGTACATTTGGTACATTCGTTTCATAATATTTATATTTTATTTTTCGTCATTAATTTTTGTGTTATTATTATTTTTATATTACACTTTACATATAATTAAATATGAGTTCTAGCAAAAAAAATACTGGTAGAGAAAAAGAGAAAGAACCAAGTGACATTAGTAAATTATTTAATTTTAATAAAAAAAATAGTAAGGAAAAAAATAAGAGTAAATGTGGTGGTACTTCTTCTAAATCAATGTCTAGAGTTAGATTTAATACAAATGATTCTACTTATGTTGATGATGCTTCTTATGATATTGATTCAAATGCTCAACTCGATCATGAAATTTTAAAACAAATTTATGGTGATATTAATCCTTACCTTGATGAAAATTCAGGTGAAGAAGTAGAAGTTGATTCGGGAGAAGAGGAATTAGAAGATACACCTACTAGTCCGGTGACAAAAGTTTCAAATGAAACTACAAATTCAACGAAGCAAAAATGTGGACGCCCACCCCTTAT
>NW_026030522.1:0-794 GCF_019186545.1 Solanum stenotomum
AGTGAATCTGTCCCACGAGCTACTCACAACTCTCCAGGTAATGCCACAAAATTGTTGACCCTATTTTTGTGATTGAGCTTGTTAGACACTGGATAGTACTTTGCTCGGAACACCTCTACCAGTTGGTCCCATGTGAATATTGAGTTATACGGAAGCTCAGTGAACCATACTGCAGCATCGCCTGTCAGTGACAGAGGGAACACTCGTAATCCAATGACATCCATATCCAAGTCTGGTCTACCTACACAACTTTTGCAAACCACCCTTCGCTTGGCCAAATGAGCATGTGGATCCTTCGATGGCGATCCTGAAAATAAGCCTCTTGCTGTAAGCATCTGCATCATACTACTAGTCACCACAAATGTGTGCCCTGGAGGTAGAGGAGGTAGGACAATGGGTCCATCAGAGTCTGCTATATCGATGTTGCCCCGATAGTTGTCATGTTGTTGTGGGCCTGGTGGACCATGCACCCTAACTGCATCTCCTAATTGATTTTCAGCTAGACCCCGATTTTCCCCACCAACTACTCTTGGCTGTTGTAACTCAACTGCTTCATCTAGATTTCCTCCGATAGGATTAACTGGAAGTCCTTGATTGTTCATTCTTCGCAAAGTTCTGTTCAACTCTGGATCGTACGGAGTAAGTGGTTCGCCTTGGCTCCGTGTACTTGGCATACACTAGAGTCGGAACCTGAGAAAGACAAAAACAAAGGGAAAAAGTAAAATTAGGAAATATTTGACTAACGTTTAATAATGTAGTTAAAAATAATCTAAAAGACAATATCCCCGGCAGCG
>NW_026030523.1:0-794 GCF_019186545.1 Solanum stenotomum
AAAAATCCGACTTCATATTCTTGTTTAGTGGGTCAAATTGAGTGGGTGATGGGTCTAACCCAAATTTTAGAGCAACCGTATCAAAATTCGAAATTTCCAAGTGAAGCCTTATTCGAGGGTCTACTTTGGAGGGTCATATCTCCTAGCACACAAATAATTGGGTGCCCCATAACATATCCATGGAAAGCCCTTTGAGTTATCTACCTAACGCACTTTGTTTCACCTCATTCGGAGTTCAGTCGAAGAAGTTATGCCCATTTTCGTAAAATCTGTCCGGCAGAGAATGCAATTTCCAGTGAGCATTTTTACTATTCACCCGCCTCATTTTTTTTCTAAGTGTTGGACCATTTTTCCAAAGGGCATATGTTATTTCCTATATACCATTAGTTCAATTTCCATCTCTAAAACATTTTCCAAAACACCTCTCCCATACTTAGACAGATTTTCTCTCAAGATTGTCTCAAGAACCCTAATCCAAAACCTTCCTCAAGATTGAAGGGACTCTTGCTCCAAGTTCCAAGCTTCCATTGAAGACACTCTCAAGACCTTCATAAGAACTCAAGGTATGTGGTGTTGAACTCATGGGTCCTTCCACCCATAGTGCCTAGACTCTATTCTACTCACTAATTCATGGTTTAAGTTAAGATTCATAAATTAGTCTTGTTCTTTGTAATAATTTCCTGCACATTGAATTTTAAACATGAAAAGTGATTGTTTTGAGCATGTTGTGACTCTAGAACTTGAATCTAACTTTGGAATGGATGTAGAGATTTTCATGTGGTATTGTAGGTGTT
>NW_026030524.1:0-1384 GCF_019186545.1 Solanum stenotomum
TCTGCCTCTGCCCTGACCATCAGACCTACCACCTGACGTGCCTCCTCGGGGACCACCCCGTATACCCTGCTGACCACCTCTACGGTCCTGACCCTGACCACGGCCTCTAACTGGAGGTGCTGGTAAAGCTGGGGGAGCTACATGAGGAGCGGGAGCAATCCGACTATGCTGAGGGCAGTCCCTGGCCCAATGTCCCATCTCACCACACTCATAGCAACCTTGTCGAGGGAGACTCCCAGAAGAACGACCACCATGGCCTGAAGGACCCGACTGAAACACCTCGCGGCCTTGACTCGAACTAGCCTCACCCCGACCACCATTTGATGCCTGAAGAGAGGCCTGTGTAGGTCTGCTAGACTGACCCTGTCGAAACCGTCGTCCGGCCCTGTCATGATAATCCCTAGACCTGGGGCGTGAGTCACTGTAGCTGCCCTCATACCTAGCCCTCTTCTCGCTGCCCCCTTGGGCCTCGTGACGAAGATGCTCCATAGTACTAGCATGGTCAACTACGTCTAAAAAGGATCGACCCGCAGAAACTAAGGACTGGGTCTCAAGCCGAAGCTGCAATCTCAACCCACGAACAAAGCACCTAACTCTCTCCTCCTCTGTAGGTAATATCATCTCGGCATGACGGGAGAGCTCGTGGAACCTAGTCTCATACTCTGCCACCGACATGGAGCCCTGCTCCAACCTGCGGAACTGATCCCTGAGGCGGTCTCTGACGCTACGAGGGATAAACTTGGCCAAGAAGGCCTCAGAAAACTCATCCCATGATACCGGTGGAGATCCAACTGGCCTGGTCTGAATGAATGTGCGCCACCACTGCCTGGCTGGCCCATCTAGCTGGTAAGCAATGAAGTCGGCCCCTCTAGACTCCACAAGGCCCAAAGTGCGAAGCCTCTCATGGCAAGTAGTAAGAAACTCGTGGGCATCCTCACCCACAGCCCCAGAAAACCTCGGTGGTGTCAACCTGAGAAACACACCAAGCATCTTCTGGTCCTCAAGCGGCATAGGTCTACCCGCTGCCAAGGGCTGTACTCCCTCAGGTGGTACCTGGACCTGAGGCGCCCTCACTGAAGGCTGATCATGCGGTACTAGTGCTGGTCTAGCTGGGGCAGGTGGCTGTTGCATCCCCCCAAGCACACCTAAGAGCTGAGTAATAGCGGCCTGGAGATCTGGAGTCAAAACTAGACCGGATGGCAGCTGGGATGGCCCTGGTCCCACCGGCTGAGCTGGTATACGAAGTGTTGAAGGGTCTGTTACTGGCTCTGGATCCTCCTCTCTCTCCTGGACTGATGTTGCGGTCCTCTCTCGACCTCGGGGTCGGCGTCTACCCCAAGCTGGGGCTCTGTCTGTAGGCCTGGGTGCACCACCCCCGGCCGCG
>NW_026030525.1:0-1384 GCF_019186545.1 Solanum stenotomum
ATGGTGCCCTAAGGCACAATCGATTTTATACTTTGCATGGGAGGCAAGGGGTCGATGAAGTCCCCGATGTCGTTACCGGTATGTTGAAAATCTTTGACTTTGATGTATATGCATTAATTGATCCGGGTGCCTCTCTTTTTTTTGTCACCCCCTTTGTTGCCAACAAGTTTCATGTTGAGCCCGACTTGTTGAGTGAGTCATATAAGGTGTCTACTCCTATTGGTGCATATATTGTTACTAGGAAGGTCTATAGGAATTGTCCTATTTGTATCTTGCATAAAGCATTGCCTTGTGATCTTGTTGAGTTGAACATGGTCGATTTTGATGTTGTTCTTGGGATGGATTGGTTGCATGCATACTATGCTTGCATTGACCAATTTCCAAGTGAACCCATTCTTGAGTGGGAAAGCCAAAATGTGGTAGTCAAGGGTAGGTTCATCTCTTGCATTAAAGCCCGTAAGTTGATCTCTAAGGGGTGTCTCTATCACCTTGTGAGGGTTAAGGATGTGGAGTCTAAAACCCTTCCTATAGAGTCGGTTCCGATCGTAAATGAATTCCTTGATGTCTTTCCTAATGACCTTCCCGGTGTTCCTCCCGAAAGGGAAATAGATTTTGGCATAGACCTCCTCCCCGATACTCAACCCATTTCTATTCCCCCTTACCGTATGGCCCCGGCGGAGTTAAAGGAGTTGAAAAAACAATTGAAGGACTTGTTGGAGAAGGGTTTTATTAGGCCTAGCCAATCACCATGGGGTGCTCCGGTGTTGTTTGTGAAGAAGAAAGATGGGTCCCTTAGGATGTGTATTGATTACCGGCAACTCAATAGGGTTACCGTCAAGAATAAATATCCTCTTCCTAGGATTGATGACTTGTTCGACCAATTGCAAGGGGCTAGCCATTTCTCTAAGATTGATCTTCGATCTGGGTATCATCAAGTGAAGGTGAGGGAGTGTGACATTCCCAAGACAGCCTTCCGGACTAGGTATGGGCATTATGAATTTGTGGTCATGTCCTTTGGGTTGACCAATGCACCGGCTATCTTCATGGACCTAATGAATAGGGTCTTTAAACCCTACCTTGATTCCTTTGTTGTGGTCTTCATTGATGATATTTTAATCTATTCGCATAGCGAGGAAGAACATATGGGTCACTTGAGGGTTGTGTTGCAAAGATTGAGAGAGGAGAAGTTGTATGCCAAGTGTGAATTTTGGTTGAAAGAGGTTGCCTTCCTAGGTCATGTGGTTTCGAGGGATGGTATTAAGGTAGATCCTAAGAAGACCGATGTGATTAGAAATTGGCCTAGGCCATTGACCCCATCGGATATTAGGAGCTTCTTGGGCTTAGCGGATTACTACAGGAGATTTGTGAATGGGTTTTCTTCTAT
>NW_026030526.1:0-733 GCF_019186545.1 Solanum stenotomum
TTGGTGGAATTTTGGAGAGGGATTAGTGACTGTTTTTGAGTGTTTTGAAGCTAGAAAGAAATAAAACTAAGTATGGGACAATCCTCTTTTTTATAAAAGAAAAACGTCCCAGCCGCTACAGTAACGTAGCTCACTGGAATTTGCAAATCTGCTCCGGCAGATTTTACGAAAATGGTTATAACTCCTTCATCCTAACTCGAAATGAGGTGAAACCAATTGCATTGGAAAGATAACTCGAAGGGCTTTAATTTAATAGGTAGTGGCCCTTCCAGTTCCTTGTGTGCTAAGAGATATGCCCCTTTAAAGTTGACCCTAAAAATCGCATTTTTTTCGATTTTCGAATTTTGATACGGTTGCTCTAAAATTCGGGTTAGATCCATTTCCCACTCAATTATACCCCCTGAATAAGATAATGAAGTCAAATTTTCGAAATCATGCACGGATTTTGAGATATATGGAAATTACAATTATAGGTGTTTCCGTAGCACATTTTCGGGCATTTTTGGGGTCGTTTCAATACTCCCCCTTGGCAACATTCGTCCCCGAATGTTAAAAAAACGTACATGAGGGACACAAACATGGCAATATTAGCCCACATAAGGATGCAACAATGTACTTACATCTTATTTCAAAAACCTCAACATAGTTGTAAAACCACAATGAACTTGTCAATTTAAACATGAATGTATGCAATGGCATGGGGACTGAACTTAAGACCTGAGATTTTATAAAG
>NW_026030527.1:0-9055 GCF_019186545.1 Solanum stenotomum
GCTAAATCACACCCCAAGAATTGGGGGTATTAGCCACACATGTATAAGAGATAGAAATTTATACCAAATTGAGATTGCATTCAACTGGGTATGAAGATTTAAGTCTTGATACAGGCCAAAAACAAAGAATCCAAGAGACCCAAATCCAAATCTTGAAGATGAAACCCTTTGGATCTTCAAGTTTTCAAAACCCTCTTAAGCTTAGAGCAAAAATATCAAAAATTACTATTCTATATAAAAATTATAATAATTGTTCAACTCTTAAAACTACAGCTGTAACTAGTATTTATAGTTTTCACAGATTTGTGCTGCAACGGGTCATTCGGCGTTGTTAGTCGGAATCACCGGTCAACTCGGTAATTTGCCTTTCGGTGTAGTTCACCGTCGTCTTACACCAGCCTTCAGCATCGTCGTGCTCTGGGTCATTAAGGGACATAGCACCGTTTCACGAAACTTCTTGACGATGCGCTGACCGCTCCCTTTTTCCGCCGACTTGATCCTTTCCTTCGGGGATTAGCACACTGGAACAAAAGGTGAAGTAACACCCTTCGGTGACCCTCATGCCTTCATTTCTTCGTTATTTTTTTCCTTTTCGTTCCTTTTTGTGACGTAGTGTCCATGCTTTCCTTCAAACTTCAAATATCTAAAACTTAAGGAATTTCATCAGATATTGAGATAAATAAGCATTTAAGGACACAATTTCTATTAAAACATAGCCCTAAATGAGTTCAATTTGTGGACTCATCAGATTTCACCAAGGAATCAATTCTACAAGGTATCTGAGACTTTCATAGCATCGGGGTCGTTCACCCACACGCCAATCATGTTTGTTTCAGCGAAATCCATTTCTAGAAAGTTGAAAGTTGATGTTCTTGAATTGTGTTTTTGAAGTTTTCTTTAGTTCTTGAGATTTGATGGGATTGTGGATTTCTTGATGGAATCGTGTCGATTTAAGAGTTGTTTTGAGTTAGATTCTTGTGTATATATAATGGGAATTTGAATCTATAGAGGGATTGAAAAAAAAAGAATCAAATTTAGGTGAATTGGTGTGAGAAAATGAAGAAGGGAAAAGTTGAGCAGGTTTTGGCACGCAAGTCCGCATCGCAGACTTGCTCCCCCAGTGAACAAAAATAACCTCCACGTCGCGGAGAAGACACGGATTCCTCTGTTTCAAAATTATATTTCATGATCAAATAATTAAATGCATCTATGTGTCGTGGACTAGTTCCCAGACAGTGATTTCTTGATCTTTTCTCATGTTTAACTATCTAAAAATACTCTTAAACATCATGAGATCCTTCATATCACAAATCACAATCCTTGAATCCATAATTCAATTCAACGAAAGTTAATAGTCAAGTCAAGAGATGTTAAGAGTCAAGTCAAGAGGTTAAGAGTCAAGTCAAGAGAAGTTCATAAAGTATTCCAAAAGTCTTTTACAAATGTTTTAACTTTGTTTTAAGACTTAAGCTTTGAGTTTAGTAAATAATAAGAGCAAAGTTCATTTCTTCAAAGATTATACGGGAACTAAGTATTCCCAAGAGTTATAAATATTTTCACATTTGAGCAAGAAGGCAAACACTGATTTCCAAGAGAGCTTTTAAGCTAAGTTTTGAGTAATTATCTCAAACCAAAGAAATAAATTTTGTTTTAAAAGCATATGAGTTAAGTACATTTTGGGAGTAGTAGTGAGCACTGATATGGGGATGCGAGTTCATAATAAAGACTAGTGGATCCACTTAGTTAAGACGTTCTATATGACTGCAAAGTAAAGGACAGTTCTGGCAGTATGGGCAAGACACTGTATCACCACTCAGGCTCATAGTGGTGGTTTTCGGTTAGAGAAACTCCCACAAAAATTATATTAATTTATTATACGAGTACAATTGNCTTTGTTTTAAGACTTAAGCTTTGAGTTGAGTAAATAATAAGAGCAAAGTTCATTTCTTCAAAGATTATACGGGAACTAAGTATTCCCAAGAGTTAAAAATATTTTCACATTTGAGCAAGAAGGCAAACACTGATTTCCAAGAGAGCTTTTAAACTAAGTTTTGAGTAATTATCTCAAATCAAAGAAATAAATTTTGTTTTAAAAGCATATGAGTTAAGTACATTTTGGGAGTAGTACTGAGCACTGATATGGGGATCCTACCTTTTAGATGATTCTTTAAGAGCTTTTTAGCAAAGACTAGTGGATCCACTTAGTTAAGACATTCTATATGACTGCAAAGTAAAGGATAGTTCTGGCAGTATGGGCAAGACACTGTATCACCACTTAGGCTCATAGTGGTGGTTTTCGGTTAGAGAAACTCCCACAAAAATTATATTAATTTATTATACGAGTACAATTGAGTTTGTTATTGCATTTCTTTAACAAACTAAGTAGCTTTCTACGGTTTTAAAATCTTTCTATATATTTGTCACCCCCCGAGACTATACCCCGGACGTGGCTAGCACTCGAGAACCATTGTTGGCCCCAAGAGAACCCTTATCCTGACTTACTTAACTCAACGGAAGACTCAATGCATATTTATAATGATCAAGAGCACTATACTCACTTGAATAATAAAATACTAAAAATGCTTAAAAGTCAAACATTCAAGAGCACTATAACATATGAAATGATAAAGTCAATGGAAAGACTAAAGAACTAACATTTGACCCTCTATGAAGCCTATAAAACAACTAATATTGGTGTCGGGACAAATCCACAATATCCTAATGAACTAACATAGTAACTGAAAGCAATAAAAGGAGTACTCCGGAATGCAAGGAGGATCACCAACTAACTCTAGAGTGCTTTTTGGAGCAACGATGCGCCGGATGCTGATCCTAGTTACCTGTGTCTACGTCATAATAAGATGTATGCCAACTGGCATCACTTCATTGAATGTACGAGTATGTGAGTTGGAATGATAAACACAATATAGACTTGAAAGGAATCTTAAGAACTTACCTGGCTCAACACAACATAACTGAACTCATTTCAATATAAAACAGTTTAAAACAAGTGCAATATAAAGAAAAGTTGTTTAAAACATGATGTCAACTCTGTGTGTTTGCAAAGATACATATAACTCTGAGATGGTTGTAAAAGTTATAAATAAATTATGTATTTAAGAATACAATTACTTCTGTGGGAGTTTCTCTAACCGAAAACCATCACGTCAAAGCTATTGTGATGATACAGTGTTTTGCCTCACACTGTCAAGGCCGTGCCATACCTTGTCGAGGGTATAGAACCTGAACTACTAAGTGGATGCAATAGTCTATGCTAAAAAGCACAAAAGGAATCATCTAAAAAGTATGACCCTTTTCTACCCATGATGGCTACATGTATCGGTGCTCAATACTACTCCCAAAAATATAATATTAGCTCTTATTTTTAAAAACATATTTCTTTCTGTGATTTGAGATTACTGCTCAAAAACTTAGCTCAACGGCTATCTTGGAAATGAAAGTTTCCTCTGTTGCTTCATATAGAAAACGATTACTCTTTTCTAAAAACTAGCACAAAGGCTCTTTGGAAATTGAGGTTTCCTTTCTTGTTTAAATGTGAAAACATTTTAAACCCTTTGGGAATATATAGTCTCCACATACTTTTGAAAAAATGAACTTCAAACTTTACTCTTTAATCTTTACTCAACTTGAACTTTAGGTCTTAAAACAAAGTTAAAACATTTGGAAAAGACTTTTGGAAAACTCTAAGAACTTCTCTTGACTTGACTCTTACTTCTCTTGACTTTGATCTTAACTTTCCTTGAATTAGATTATGGATTCAAGGTTCATGATCTTATATTTATGGATGATTTCATGATGTTTATATGTACCTTAGAGTGTTGGAATCAACTAGAAAACAAAGGTATACTGCTAAGGAACTAGTATGAAAATATAGGGGATGAATAGGAAGAACTAGCGTCCCTGGAGCTCTGAGAGGCAGAGACTTCCTTGGGGTGCACTGGCTGGCGCATCGCCCCAAGGGGTAATCCTCAGAGAACCTTTTGGGGCGTGCTGGCTGGCACGACGCCCTACCCTTTTCTCCAGCCGTTTGACGACTTTTCTTGCTCGTTTTTCAACTCTAAACCCTCTAAACTTCAATGGTTCTTTCCCCAAACACTTAGAATCATTTATACTCTCAATATACATCAGATTCTACTCGAAAACACAACTAAAAACATGAATCAATATCAAGAAAACTCCAATCAACATACCTCACAATAATTCAACGAATTTCATCAAGAACTCAAGAATTTACTTTCAAATCTAATAACTTCGCTGAGATTGAATCATAATTGGCGCGTGGGTAAACTAACCCTACACTATGTGATCTCACATACCTTATAGGGATCACCCCAGACAAAATCCACAAGCTAAACTCGACGATCTTGACGAATCTTGCTTGTCTTCTTCTTTCTCCTATTTTTTTCTCTTTTCTCCATGCCCTAGCATATTTTGGTAAAAGCGTAAACTGATCTAATTCTGATTAGATCCTAGCTTAATTACCGAAAATGAAATAAAATAATTGGGCAAGGAAAAGACCAAACTACCCTTTCAAAATTCGGATTGGACTTTCCTTATTCCAGCAGCCCAACTTCCAAAGGGAATAACTTACACACACAAACTCGGAATCACACAAACTCAGCGGCGATGGAAAGATCATTCCAAGAGCTTTCCTACCATATCTGGAAGTACCTATAACTCATCCTTACCTAGACATTATGTCCGTTTGAAGTTACCCAAAACCCAACTTATTATAACTTAACAAAATTTCCAGATTTTCATTCTTTCCAAAAATGACTATATCCAATTATTAGATTCTTCCTAGTTATTTCAAATTGCGATATATTACAATATCTCCCCTTTGGGAACATTCGGTCTCAAATGAGATTATTCTTACTAGGCTAAGGGTGTAACATGCAACATTCAAATCAAGCACCCACAAGCAAATGCAAAACAACATGCCAACTTATAAATAAATACTAAGAAAGGATTAGTACCTTAATTCAGAAATTCTTCGGATTCGAAGAAATGTGGATATCTCTTCTTCATATCCTCCTCATCTTCCCAAGTAGTTTCTTCAAAAAATTGGTTCCCCCAAAGGGCTTTGACTGATGCTACCTCTTTTGTTCTCAACTTGCGAACTTGGCGATCTAGAATTTGAACCGAAATCTCTTTATAAGATAAACTATCATTAATCCTAATTTCTTCAGTTGGTATGATCAATGAAGGATCGCCCATGCACTTCTTCAACATAGAGATGTGAAACACCGGATGAACCGCGACTAACTCTTGTGGTAGCTCCAACTCATAAGCTACATTATCTACCCTTTTTGATATTTTATAAGTGCCAACATAACGAGGACTAAGTTTCCCCTTCTTACCAAATCTCATAACACGTTTCATGGGTGAAACTTTAATATATACCCAATCATCTACTTCAAACTCTAACTCCCTTCTCCTAACATCAGTGTAGGATTTCTAACGACTCTGCGCCGTTTTCAACCTCTCTTGAATCACTTTCACTTTCTCCATAGCTTGATGAACCAAAGCTGGTCCTATCAACCTTGCTTCACTAATTTCAAACCATCCAATAAGAGATCTGCATCTTCTCCCATAAAGAGCTTCATAAGGAGCCATTTGTATGCTCGAGAGTGGTAACTATTGTTGTAAGCAAAATCAATGAGAGGTAGGTGATCATCACAATTCCCTTTAAAATTAATCACACAATCCTTCAACATATCTTCTGAGGTCTGAATAGTGCACTCTGCTTGCCCATCTGTCTAAGGATGAATAACAGTACTTAAGTTCACCTTTGAAGCCTTGCAATAAATTGCACACCTCTGTCTGAAATAATGGAGATCAGAACCCCATGAAGTCTTACCACCTCTTGAAGATACAACTTAACAAAATGTTCTGCCGAATAAGTAATCTTTACCGGTAAAAAGTGGGCTGATTTTGTCATTATGTTGATAATCACCCAAATAGAATCATGTTGCCTGCAAGACCTTGGTAAACCTGTGATGAAGTCCATATTAATCATCTCTCACTTCCATTCCGGAAGTTCTATTCTTTGAGCCAAACCACCGGGCCTTTGGTGCTCTACTTTAACTTATTGGCAATTTGGGCACTTAGCAACAAATTCTGCAATGCCCTTCTTCATACTATTCCACCAATACACCTCTCTCAAATCATGATACATCTTTGTGGAACCCGAATGAATGGAATATTTGGAGCTATGAGCCTCCTCCATGATCCTCTCTTGGAGTCTATCCATCATTGGTACACACAACCTACCTTGATATCTTAATACTCCATCTCCCCATTGTTCAGAAGCTAATACTTTTTACTTATGAACATTTGCCTTTAATTCAAGAAAAATTGGATCTTTGTCTTACTTTTCTTTCACTTCTGACACTAATGAAGATTCAGCCCCATTCATCACCACTACTTCTTATTCTGTGGAATCCATTAGTCAAACTCCTAAACGTGCAAGTCTATGCACATCTTTTGCTAACTCTCTCTTTTCCTCCTCAACATGGGCAGTACTACCCGTAGACAACCTTCTTAAAGCATCAGCACCAACATTAGCCTTACCTGGGTGGTAAAAAATACTCATGTCATAATCCTTGAGTAATTCTAATCACCTCGTTTGTCTGAGATTAAGCTTTTTCTGAGTGAACACATATTGAAGACTCATGTGATTAGTGAATACATCAACATGAACACCAAACAAATAATGACGCCATATCTTCAAAGGAAATACTACGATAGCCAACTCTAAGTCATGGGTTTGGTAATTCTTATCATGAACTTTCAACTGTCTGGAGGCATAAGCTATGACTTTGCCATTCTGCATTAGCATGCAACCCAACCCAACTCTAGATGCATCACAATAGACAACAAAGCCTTGCATATCTTCTAGTAAGGTCAAAACTGGGGCAGTAGTCAACCTATTTTTCAATTCCTGAAAGTTTTTCTCACAAGCTTCAGACCATTGAAGCTTCACTATTTTTTGAGTCAACTTGGTCAAAATGGATGAAGTAGATGAGAACCCCTCTACGAACCTTCTATAATAGCCAGCTAATCCCAAGAAACTCCTTATATCAATTGGAGATGCGGGTCTAGGCCATTTCTGCACTACCTCAATGTTCTGGGTATCAACTCTAATTCCATCACCTGAAACTATGTGGCCCAAGAATGCCACAGACTCAAGCCAAAACTCAAACTTAAAGAACTTAGCATATAACTCTTTATCTTTGAAAGTCTGAAGAACTATTCTGAGATGGCTAGCATGATTTTATTCATTCCTTGAATAGATTAGTATGTCATCAATGAAGACGATAACAAACATATCTAAATAAGGTTTGAAAACTCTATTCATAAGGGGTATGAACGTTGCAGGTGCACTGGTTAAACCGAATGACATGACCAGAAACTCAAAATGATCATAACAGGTCTTGAATTGTGTCTTGGAAATATCACATTCCCTTACTTTCAAAAGATGGTCGCCAGATTTGAGGTCTATTTTTGAAAAACAAGAAGTACTCTAAAGCTGATCGAAAAGATCACCAGTTCTTGAAAGAGGATACTTATTCTTGATGGTAACCTTATTCAACTAGCAGTAATCTATACACATTCTAAGGGAACCATCATTTTTCCTCACAAATAAGATCGGAGCGCCCCAAGGAGAGACACTTGGTCGAATAAACCCTTTCTCTAAAAGATCTTTCAACTGCT
Organism: Solanum stenotomum; assembly: GCF_019186545.1. Lineage (NCBI taxonomy): Eukaryota > Viridiplantae > Streptophyta > Magnoliopsida > Solanales > Solanaceae > Solanum > Solanum stenotomum. Next base: position 7,738 of record NW_026030527.1, read on the forward strand.
CTTTTAAATCTTTCAACTCTACTGGTTCCACCCTATATGGCGGAATAGAGATAAGACGGTTATCTGGAAGAACATCTATACTAGAGTCTCTCTCTCAGGATGGACTCCGGGTAGATCATCTTGACAGACTTCTAGAAACTCTTTAACTATAGAAACTGATTGAATTAGAGGTATCTCAACATTAGAGTCATTAACTCGGACCAAGTGATAGACACAACCCTTAGAAACCAACTTTCTTGCCTTAAGGTACAAAATGAAATGACCCTTAAACATTGTTGAACTACTTTTCCACTCTAAGACTAGCTCATTTGGAAACTGGAACTTGACAACTCAAGTTCTACAATCAACTAAGGCATAACAGGCATGAAGCCAGTCCATAACAAGAATGACATCAAAATCTACCATGTCTAACTCAACTAGATCACCCATGGTACTCTTGTAATTGACAGAAATGGGGCAATCACGATAGACACTCTCTGCTAGAATGGACTCACCAACAGGTGTAAAAACACTGAATGGTTCACTAAGTTGCTAAGGAATAATATCAAAATTCATAGCAACATATGGAGTTACAAAACACAAACTCGCGCCTGGGTCTAGCAAAACATAAATAGTAAAGTCAAAGACTTGAATCGTATCAGTGATAACATCTGGCAAATCCTCTTGCTCTTGGCGACTATTGATAGCATACATGCGGTTTGTTCCTCCGCCAGTATCGGAAGTAGCCCCTCAAGGTGCAGCTCTGTCTGGTGGAACAACTGAAGAAGACTGGGCTCTATTGCCACAATTACCATTACCGTGTTTGTTCTTTGGACATTCTCGCATGAAATGGCCATTCTGACCACACTTGAAACAGCCAGTGGAGCCCTCACGACATGTACCTGAGTGGTTCCTACCACACTTAGCACAGGCAGGAGGCTTACTACCCTCTTGTGCCATGCCACCCTGAGAATAAGCAGGTTTAGCTCTGAAATTCTGACTATTGTACTCATATTAGTTCTTAGGTGCAGCTGCACTAGAAGATGATGGAGCAGGTCCTTTCTATTTCTGTTGGAAGGATGACCGGTTGGCATTACTCTTCTGTTGTTCGGACTCGTTCCCTGTCTTAGCTCTCTTGTTCTTAAACTCTTCTCTATCCCTTAGCTTCTTTTCCTCAACCTGTTGCACATATACCATTAACCTTGAGATATCTATGTCACCTATCAGCATTGCAGCATTACCTTCCTTACTCAACAGACGAGCTGGCCAGCAACAAACAAGCTCATTCTACTTCTCATGTCCGCAACCATTTCTGGAGCATAACGGGATAGTTGGGTGA
>NW_026030528.1:0-1410 GCF_019186545.1 Solanum stenotomum
AGGGTAACTAACAAAGAAAATTTTAAAAATAGCTAAGACTAGAAACATAATCAAGCTCCTTAGATATAGTTTCCTTAATTACAATATGTAGCTACATGTTAGAAGGAGGAGTGAGGTGAGCGAAGATTGGGAGAGGAAAGAGAAAGATGAGCGAGACTTGGGAGGAGCATGGTCGTCTCAACAAGTTTGAGGACCTAAAGCTAAACCTCATCGAGAGACCTTATTTTTTTAGTTGTCATATGTAAATTGAATAACTATAACATACTCAATGTAATCCTACAAGTGAAGTCTCGAAAAGGTAAGATGTATTCAGACTTATGAAGTAAGAATGTAAATAATAAAAAAATTCAATTAAAATATAATATAAAGTTAAAATAATAAAACTTATAATTTAAAAGTTGCTATAATGATATTGAAATAATATTGATCTGTTGATGTGCTTTGAAATTTAAGGAATACACTAAAAAATAAATTTGATCTTTTTATAAACACACAACAATAATTTTTGCATAACATAAAAGATTTGTCCAGTGGTGGAATCTAGATCATTCAATAATGGGATAATAAGAAAGATAAATGTTATAACAATAATGCGGGTTCATGATAATTGTCAAGACATACATACTAATTCATATAGAAAAAACATAAAGTGACACCTGAAGTTGTCCCGGATTTTCAAAAAGACACCTTAACTATGCGGACATCCTATTACCCCTAAAGAATCTTGAGCTGATATTATTACATTACTTTTGTCCACTTGGCATAGAGAGTGTATGCACTTTCTTAAAGAGCGTGAACAACCTAAAATAATGAATATAATTCTATTTATACAAGTATTTTGTTATAAAATATATTTTTTTGTTTTTCTTATTATTTTTAACTTTTTATCCTTATTATTTTTTTTCTTTCTTGTTTCTTCTTAAAAAATTCATTGTCATTTCCATTGAAGCTTCTCACTTTCAATGTCACCATTTTTACCACCACTCTATCTTCCATTTGTACTACTATTAGTTTAACTCTCTTCAATTTTAAAACTATATCTAATTTTTTTTTCATTTCGAACAATTTGATAAACCCATTAGATTTCAAGATGATTAGTAGGTATCATTGAGTTTTTTTAAATCCCAATTTCAATCGAGCTCTTTCAATTTTCGGAAAATTCATTGATTTCAAAATTCTAATTTTGAAATTATATGAAAATGAGATAAATTAACTGATGATACCTTCAAAATTTTGATTTTTCTTAGAAAAATAATTAATTTTTTATCAATAACTTATAAAAAAAAAACATTGGAAAAAAGGAATTTGGCTGAAGGAGAAAAAGAAAAGAAAGAAAATGGAGGACGGGCTCAACTTGACGTGGGTGTGGGGGTGGGATCGATGTGAAGAAAGAAAGAAAGAAAGAAAATG
>NW_026030529.1:0-315 GCF_019186545.1 Solanum stenotomum
TTATTGTGAATTGAGGCCATGAAGGGCCTTATATAAATGTTATTATATTGTTGTATTATTATACACATATGAGGCTATATGTAAAGTCCTATATGAAGCTATATGTGAAGGTATGATGTGAATGAGTTTTATGTGAAGCTATATGTGAAGGTATGATGAGAATGAGTTTTATGTGAAGCTATATGTGAAGGTATGATATGAATGAGTTTTATGTGAAGCTATATGTGAAGGTATGATGTGAATGAGTTTTATGTGATCTTGTGATGATCCTATGTAAAGTGGATAGCGTTGTGAGTTAAAGTATGACTTCTCATG
>NW_026030530.1:0-13929 GCF_019186545.1 Solanum stenotomum
CTAAAAAATTGAACAAAAACTTAAAGCCGTAAACCTTAAAACCCCTTAAATAAAAACTTAGACCTTATACCCAAAGAAATCGTAAACCCTTCCGCCTAAACCATAGGGCTAAACCATAAGAAATCCTAAACTTTAAGAAATAAAAAAAAAAACCCTAAAAAACTTTTAAAACCCTAAACTTTCAAATAACCAAAACCCTAAAATCCCTATAAATCCCCTAGGATCTAAGAACCCCTTAATCGTTAAAAAACCATAGGAATCCTAAACACCTTAAAATCCTAAACCTATAAATTCCTCTAAACATAATAAAACACTAGAAATCTCAAGCCCAAAACCCTATATCCAAAAAACCCTTAAGAAAACGAAATCCTAATAAATCCTAAACCCTAAATAATATACCCTAAGCCCTTAGAGATCAATATCGTAAAAATAATAATTATCCTAAAAAGTCTTTAACAATCCAAGATTGAAAAAAACTCTTGACTGAATTTTTTTTAGAAAAACATAAACTCTAAACCCTAACCTAAAATCCCTTAACCAAATACCTAAACTCTTCTTAATCATGTTCAGATTATATCATTGTTCAATATGCTCTATTCAATTATATATATTTGTTTAGATTTATCATGTCATGCATGCTCAGAATCTTTCAACTACTGATACATAGTCTACGCTACATCTTCTCTTGATGTACGTTCAGGTCCTTAGCATTCAGATAACGCAGAGATCGATTACCGATCCGTATTCAGCAATATCAGTGGTGAGTCCTCGTTTTTCGAGGATGATTTACATGTTTTATATTCAGTCTTTCATTTTAGTTTCAGTTTTGCTAGAGTTAGCTGGGGGCATGTCCAATCATCTCTAGTCAGTTAGGGGCTTTTATTCATACATTGTTTTTGTCACTCCCCGAGGTTACCCATTTGGCATAACACGAGATTTAGGATCACGAGTGACCCCAAGCTCACCTTGAGTTGGCATATCATATGCATATTAGATCAACACCATTAAAACCCTAAACCTAAGAAATCTAAAATCCCTAACAAACCGTAAACCATAAGAAATACTAAACCCTAAACTTTAGGGTAACCCCAAGACTTATAAAACACCAACAAACCCTAAATCCTAAAAACACCTTTAAAAAACACTAAACCTAAAAACCACCTTATTATCCCTAATCCCTAAAAACTCTAAATTTGAAACCCTTAGCCGTAAGAACCCCTAAACAGTCAAAAATCATAACAATCTTGAAAATCCCTTTTAAAATCCTAAACCTGAAAAATTCAATAAAAACATAAGCCTTAAACCTTAAAAACCCTTAAATAAAAACTTAGACCTTATACCCAAAGAAATTTTAAACCGTTCCGCCTAAACCTCAGGACTAAACCCTAAGAAACCCTATACTTTATGAATTAAAAGAAACCCTAAAAAACTTTTAACACCCTAAACTTTTAAAAACCCAAGACCCTAAAAACCCTATAAATCCCCTAAGATCTAAGAACCCCTTAATCGTTAAAAAACATAGAAATGCTAAATACCTTAAAACCCTATACCTAAATATTACTCTAAACATAACAGAACACTAGAAAATCTTAAGTCCAAAACCCTAAATCCTAAAAACCCTTAAAAAAACCAAACCCTATGAAATACTAAACGCTAAATAATATACCCTAAGAAACTCTAAATCATTAACTCTAAATCATAGGGCTAAACTTTAAACCCCAAACCATATGGAATCCTAAGAAACACTAAACCCTAAAATCCATTTAAACACCTACAACTATCATACCCGGAAAAAACCCTAAACTTAAAATCCTATGCCCTATATTAGGCCTACGTAACCCTAAATCTTAAGAAATCCAAATTCTTAAAAATACCAAAGAAACCCTAAAACCCTTCTGGCTAACCTTAATGCTAAACCCTAAGAAACCCTAAACTTTAAGAAATAAAAAAAAACCCTAAAAGACTTTTAAAACCCTAAACTTTTAAGAACCCAAAACCCTAAAAACCCTATAAATCCTCTAAGATCTAAGAACCCCTTAATCGTTAAAAAACCATAAAAATACTAAACACCTTAAAACCCTAAACCTAAATATTACTCAAAACCTCATAGAACACTAGAAAATCTTAAGCCCAAAACCCTAAATCCTAAAAACCCTTAAAAAAACCAAACCCTAAGAAATCCTAAACGCTAAATGATTAACGCTAAGAAACTCTAAATCATAGGGCTAAACCTTAAACCCCAAACTATATGGAATCCTAAGAAACCCTAAACCCTAAAATCCATTTAAACACCTACAACTATAAAACCCGGAAAAAAAAACCCTTTAAAACAATAAGCCCTAGAAAAGCCCTAAACTTAAAATCCTATACCCTATATTAGGCCTACGTAACCCTAAATATTAATAAATCCAATTTCTTAAAAATACCTAAGAAACCATAAAACATTTAAAAACCTTAATCATAAAAATCATAAACATAAAAAAAACCATAAACTATAAAAAACTCTTAACCTAAAATCCGAAGTCCTAAATCCTAAACCAAGAAACTCTAAGAAACTCTAAATCTTAAAACCCTTATAAACCCTAATACCCTAAAACCTATGATCCTAAACCCTAAAAAATCACTATGAAAACCTAAACCCTAAAAATCACAAAGAAAACCTAAACCCTAAAATACCTAAAAAAAAAAACATAAAAACCCCTAATCCTACAGAACAATAAATCCCAAACTCTAAACCTTGAACCCTAAACCCTTAAAAAGCATAAGCCCAAAACCCAAACGCTAAGAAAATCTCAAACCCTAAATCCAAAAAAGCACTAAGAAAACCTAAACACTTAAAAACAACAAAGAAAAACTTAAAATACATTAAAACGTAGAAAACCTCTAAAAAAATCTTAAACCTAACAAACCTAAAACCTATTCTAGAAAAACCCTAAACTTAAAACACTAAACCCTACACCCTAAATGATCCAAAAAAAACCTAGGAGACCTTAAATGTTTAATTTAAACCCTAAGAAACCTAAACCCTAAACCACAGGGATAAACCCCAACCCTAAGCCTTATGAAACTCTAAGAAGCCCTAAACCCTAAAAAATGCTAAATCCAAAGAAAAACTAAACACTAAAAACCTTTAAAACCTAAACACTAAACCCTACACCCTAAATGACCCAAAAAAAACCTAGGAGACCTTAAATGTTAAACTCAAATCCTAAGAAAATTAAACCCTAAACCTTAGGGATAAACCCCCAACCCTAAGCCTTATGAAACTCTAAGAAGCCCTAAACTCTAAGAAATTCTAATTCTTAATATAATTTAACCCCTAAAAACCTTTAAAAACCTAAAACTAAAAATCCCGAAAACAAACCTTAAAAACCCTAAAAAAATTCCTTAATCTAAAACCCCAAGTCCTAAACTCCTAGAGCTCATATATCGTAAAAACAATAATGATCCTAAAAAATATTTAACAATCCTAAATTGAAAAAAACTATTGACCGAATTTCTTTTAGAAAAACTTAAGCTCTAAACCCTAACTTAAAAACCCTTAACCATATACCTAAACTCTTCTTAATAATGCTCAGATTATATCATTGTTCAATATGCTCTATTAAATTATATATATTTGTTCAACTTTATCATGTCCTGCATGCTCAGAATCTTTCAACTACTGATACATAGTCTACGATACATCTTCTCTTAATATAGCTTCAGGTCCTTAACATTCAGATCACGCGGAGATTGGTTCCCCATCCGTATTCAGCAATATCGGTGGTGAGTCCTCGTTTTTCTAGGACGATTTATATGTTTTATATTCAGTCTTTCATTTTAGTTTCAGTTTTGCTAGAGTTAGTTGGGGGAATGTCCCAACATCTCTAGTCTTTAAGAGGCTATTTATTCATACATTGTTTTTGTCACTCCCCGAGGTTACCCACTTGACGTAGCACGAGACTTAGGATCACGAGTGACCCCAAGCTAACCTTGAGTTGGCATATCATAAGCATATTAGATCAACACCTTTAAAAGCCTAAACCTAAGAAATCTGAAATCCCAGAGAAACCCTAAACACTAAACCTTAGGGAAACACCAGGACTTATGAAACACCAACATACCCTGAAGCATAAAAACACCTTTAAAAACACTAAACCTAAAAACACCCTTAAAATCCCTAATCCCTAAAAACTCTAAATTTAAAATCATAAGCACTAAACCCAAACAAACCCTAAGCCGTAAGAACCCCTAAACAGTAAAAAATCATAACAATCTTGAAAACCCCTTTTAAAATCCTAAACCTAAAAAATTCAACAAAAACTTAAGCCCTAAACCTTATAAACCCTTAAATAAATACTTAGACCTTATACCCAAAGAAACCCTAAACCCTTCCGCCTAAACCGTAAGGCTAAACCTTAAGAAACCCTAAACTTTAAGAAATAAAAAAAACCCTAAAACACTTTTAAAACCCTAAAGTTTTAAAAACCCAAATCCCTAAAAACCCTATAAATCCCCTAAATTCTAAGAAACCCTTAATCGTTAAAAAACCATAGAAATCCTAAACACCTTAAAAGCCTAAACCTAAATATTACTCTAAACCTAATAGAACACTAGAAAATCTTAAGCCCAAAACCCTAAATCCTAAAAACCCTTAAAAAAACCAAACCCTAAGAAATCCTAAACGCTAAATAATATACGCTAAGAAACTCTAAATCATAGGGCTAAACCTTAAACCCCAAACCATATGGAATCCTAAGAAACCCTAAACCCTAAAATACATTTAAACACCAACAACTATAATACCCGGAAAAAAAACACTTTATAACCTTAAGCTTTAGAAAAAACCCTAAACTTAAAATCCTATGCCCTTTATTAGACCTACGTAACCCTAAATCTTAAGAAATCCAAATTCTTAAAAATACCTAAGAAGCCCTAAAACATTTAGAAACCTTAATCATAAAAATCATAAACATAAAAAAAACCATAAACTGTAAAAAACTCCTAACCTAAAATCCGAAGCCCTAAATCCTAAACCAAGAAACCCTAAGAAACTATAACTCCAAAACCCTTATAAACCTTAATACCCTAAAACCTATGATCCTAAACCCTAAACCCTAAAAAATCATTAAGAAAACCTAAACCCTAAAAACCACTAAGAAAACCTAAATCCTAAAAAACCTAAAAAAAAACGTTTAAAACCCGAAAACCTAAAGAACCATAAATCCCAAACTCTAAACCCTAAACCCTAAACCATTAAAAATCATAAGCCCAAAACCCAAACCCTAAGAAACCCAAACCCCAAACCTTAGGGATAAACCCCAGCCCTAAGCCTTATGAAACTCTAAGAAGCCCTATACTCTAAGAAATCCTAAATCCTAACCCCTAAAAACCTTTAAAACCCTAAAACTAAAAATCCCGAAAACAAACCTTAAAAACCCTAAAAAAATTCCTTAATCTAAAACCCCAAGTCCTAAACCCTTAGAGATCATATATCGTAAAACCAATAATGATCCTAAAAAATCCTTAACAATCCAAAATTGAAAAAGACTCCTGACCGAATTTTTTTTAGAAACATTTAAGCTCTAAACCCTAACCTAAAAACCCTTAACCAAATACCTAAACTCTTCTTAATAATGCTCAGATTATATCATTGTTCAATATGCTCCATTAAGTTATTTATATTTGTTCAGCTTTATCTTGTCATGCATGCTCAGAATCCTTCAACTACTGATACATAGTTTACGCTACATCTTCTCTTAATGTAGGTTCAGGTCCTTAACATTCAGATCACGCGGAGATCGGTTCTCGATACGTATTCAGCAATATCAGTGTTGAGTCCTCGTTTTTCTAGGACGATTTATATGTTTTATATTCAGTCTTTCATTTTAGTTTCAGTTTTGCTAGAGTTAGTTGGGGGCATGTCCCAACATCTCTAGTCTTTTAGAGGCTTTTTATTCATACATTGTTTTCGTCACTCCCCGAGCATACCCACTTTACGTAACACGAGACCTAGGATCACGAGTGACCCCAAGCTAACCTTGAGTGGTCATATCATAAGCATATTAGATCAACACCTTTGAAAGCCTAAACCTAAGAAATCTGAATTCCCTAACAAACCCTAAGCACTAAACCTTAGGGAAACACAAGGACTTATGAAACACCAACATACCCTAAAGCCTAAAATCACCTTTAAAAACACTAAACCTAAAAACACCCTTAAAATCCCTAATCCCTAAAAACTATAAATTTAAAATCATAAGCCCTAAACCCAAAGAAACCCTTAGCCGTAAGAACCCCTAAACAGTAAAAAATCATAACAATCTTGAAAACCCCTTTTAAAATCCTAAACCTAAAAAATTCAACAAAAACTTAAGCCCTAAACCTTATAAACCCTTAAATAAATACTTAGACCTTATACCCACAGAAACCCTAAACCCTTCCGCCTAAACCTTAAGAAACCCTAAACTTTAAGAAATAAAAAAAAACCTAAATGACTTTTAAAACCCTAAACTTTTAAAAACCCAAAACCCTAAAAACCCTATAAATCCCCTAATCGTTAAAAAACCATAGAAATCCTAAACACCTTAAAACCCTAAACCTAAATATTACTCTTAACCTAATAGAACACTAGAAAATCTTAAGCCCAAAACCCTAAATCCTAAAAACCCTTAAAAAAACCAAACCCTAAGAAATCCTAAACGCTAAATAATATACGCTAAGAAACTCTGAATCATTGGGCTAAACCTTAAACCCCAAACTATATGGAATCCTAAGAAACCCTAAACCCTAAAATCCATTTAAACACCAACAACTATAATACCCGGAAAAAAAACCCTTTAAAACCTTAAGCTTTAGAAAAAACCCTAAACTTAAAATCCTATGCCCTTTATTAGACCTACGTAACCCTAAATCTTAAGAAATCCAAATTCTAAAAAATACCTAAGAAACCCTAAAACATTTAGAAACCTTAATCACAAAAATCATAAACATAAAAAAAACCATAAATTGTGAAAAACTCTTAACCTAAAATCTGAAGCCCTAAATCCTAAACCAAGAAACCCTAAGAAACTATAACTCCTAAACCCATATAAACCTTAATACCCTAAAACCTATGATCCTAAAACCTAAACCCTAAAAATCACTATGAAAACCTAAATCCTAAAAAACCTAAAAAAAAAGTTTAAAACCCCTAAATCTAAATAACCATAAATCCCAAACTCTAAACCTTGAACCCTAAACCCTTAAAAATCATAAGCCCAAAACCCAAACCCTAAGAAACCCAAACCCTAAACCTTAGGGATAAACCCCCAGCCCTAAGCCTTATGAAACTCTAAGAAGCTCTAAATACTAAAAAATCCTAAATCCAAAGAAAACCTAAACAATAAAAACCTTTAAAACCTAAACACTAAACCCTACACCCTAAATGACCCAAAAAAAAAAACCTAGGAGACCTTAAATGTTAAACTCAAATCCTAAGAAAATTAAACCCTAAACCTTAGGGATAAACCCCCAACCCTAAGCCTTATGAAACTCTAAGAAGCCCTAAACTCTAAGAAATCCTAAATCCTAATAAAACCTAACCCCTAAAAACCTTTAAAACCCTAAAACTAAAAATCCCGAAAACAAACCTTAAAAACCCTAAAAAAATTCCTTAATCTAAAACCCCAAGTCCTAAACCCTTAGAGATCATATATCGTAAAACCAATAATGATCCTAAAAAATCTTTAACAATCCTAAATTGAAAAAGACTCCTGACCGAATTTTTTTTAGAAAAATTTAAGCTCTAAACCCTAACCTAAAAACCCTTAACCAAATACCTAAACTCTTCTTAATAATGCTCAGATTATATCATTGTTCAATATGCTCTATTAAGTTATATATATTTGTTCAGCTTTATCATGTCATGCATGCTCAGAATCTTTCAACTACTGATACATAGTCTACGCTACATCTTCTCTTAATGTAGGTTCAGGTCCTTAACATTCAGATCACGCGGAGATCGGTTCCCTATCCGTATTCAGCAATATCAGTGGTGAGTCCTCGTTTTTCTAGGACGATTTATATGTTTTATATTCAGTCTTTCATTTTAGTTTCAGTTTTGCTAGAGTTAGTTGGGGGCATGTCCCAGCATCTCTAGTCATTTAGAGGCTTTTTATTCATACATTGTTTTTGTCACTCCCCGAGGTTACCCACACGAGACCTAGGATCACGAGTGACCCCAAGCTAACCTTGAGTTGGCATATCATAAGCATATTAGATCAACACCTTTAAAAGCCTAAACCTAAGAAATCTGAAATCCCTAAGAAACCCTAAACCCTAAACCTTATAGAAACCCCAGGACTTATGAAACACCAACAGACCCTAAAGCCTAAAAACACCTTTAAAAACACTAAACCTAAAAACACCCTTAAAATCCCTAATCCCTAAAAACTCTAAATTTAAAATCCTAAGCCCTAAACCCAAAGAAACCCTAAGCCGTAAGAACCCCTAAACAGTAAAAAATCATAACAATCTTGAAAACCCCTTTTAAAATCCTAAACCTAAAAAATTCAACAAGAACTTAAGCCCTAAACCTTGAAAACCCCTTTTAAAATCCTAAACCTAAAAAATTCAACAAAAACTTAAGCCCTAAACCTTGAAAACCCTTAAATAAATACTTAGACCTTATACCCAAAGAAACCCTAAACCCTTCCGCCTAAACCTTAAGGCTAAACCCTAAGAAACCTTAAACTTTAAGAAATAAAAAAAAACCCTAAAAGACTTTTAATACGCTAAACTTTTAAGAACCCAAAACCCTAAAAACCCTATAAATCCCCTAAGATCTAAGAACCCCTTAATCGTTAAAAAACCATAGAAATCCTAAACACCTTAAAACCCTAAACCTAAATATTAATCTAAACCTAATAGAACACTAGAAAATCTTAAGCCCAAAACCCTAAATCCTAAAAAACCTTAAAAAAACCAAACCCTAAGAAATCCTAAACGCCTAAGAAACTCTAAATCATAGGGCTAAACCTTAAACCCCAAACCATATGGAATCCTAAGAAACCCTAAACCCTAAAATCCATTTAAACACCTACAACTATAATACCCGGAAAAAAAAACCCTTTAAAACCATAAGCCCTAGAAAAAACCCTAAACTTAAAATCCTATGCCCTATATTAGGCCTACGTAACCCTAAATCTTAAGAAATCCAAATTCCTAAAAATACCTAAGAAACCCTAAAACATTTAAAAACCTTAATCATAAAAATCATAAACATAAAAAAAAACCATAAACTCTAAAAAACTCTTAACCTAAAATCCAAAGCCCTAAATCCTAAACCAAGAAACCCTAAGAAACACTAACTCCTAAACCCTTATAAACCCTAATACCCTAAAACCTATGATCCTAAACCCTAAACCCTAAAAACTCACTAAGAAAACCTAAACCCTAAAAATCACTAAGAAAACCTAAACCCTAAAAAACCTAAAAAAAAAAGTTTAAAACCCCTAAACCTAAAGAACCATAAATCCCAAACTCTAAACCTTGAACCCTAAACCCTTATAAATCATAAGCCCAAACCCTAAGAAAACCCCAAACCCTAAACCCAAAAAAGCACTAAGAAACCCAAAACCCTAAAAAACAACAAAGAGAAACTTAAAAAACATTAAAACCTAGAAAACCTCTAAAAGATCTTAAACCTAACAAACCTAAACCCTATTCTAGAAAAACCCTAAACCCTACACCATAAATGACCCAGAAAAACGTAGGAGACCTTAAATGTTCAATTCAAACCCTAAGAAACCTAAACCCCCAACACTAAGCCTTATGAAACTCTAAGAAGCCCTAAATCCTAAGAAAACTAAACACTAAACAACTACAAAAAAAACTTTAAAAAGTCTAAAGCTAAAAAATCTTAAACCTAAACCCTAAACCATAGAAAAACCCTAAGCCTAAACACTAAACCCTACACCCTAAATGACCCAAAAAATATCTAGGAGACCTTAAATGTTAAACTCAAACCCTAAGAAACCCAAACCCTAAACCTTAGGGATAAGCCCCCAGCCCTAAGCCTTATGAAACTCTAAGAAGCCCTAAATCCTAAAAAATCCTAAATCCTAAGAAAACCTAAACACTAAACCCTACACCCTAAATGACCCAAAAAAACCCTAGGAGACCTTAAATGTTAAACTCAAATCCTAAGAAAATTAAACCCTAAACCTTAGGGATAAACCCCCAACCCTAAGCCTTATGAAACTCTAAGAAATCCTAAATCCTAATAAAACCTAACCCCTAAAAACCTTTAAAACCCTAAAACTAAAAATCCCGAAAACAAACCTTAAAAACCCTAAAAAAATTCCTTAATCTAAAACCCCAAGTCCTAAACCCTTAGAGCTCATATATCGTAAAAACAATAATGATCCTAAAAAATCTTTAACAATCCTAAATTGAAAAAAACTCTTGACCGAATTTTTTTTAGAAAAACTTAAGCTCTAAACCCTAACCTAAAAACCCTTAACCAAATACCTAAACTCTTCTTAATAATGCTCAGATTATATCATTGTTCAATATGCTCTATTAAGTTATATATATTTGTTCAACTTTATCATGTCATGCATGCTCAGAATCTTTCAACTACTGATACATAGTCTACGCTACATCTTCTCTTAATGTAGGTTCAGGTCCTTAACATTCAGATCACGCGGAGATCGGTTCCCTATCCGTATTCAGCAATATCAGTGGTGAGTCCTCGTTTTTCTAGGACGATTTATATGTTTTATATTCAGTCTTTCATTTTAGTTTCAGTTTTGCTGGAGTTAGTTGGGGGCATGTCCCAGCATCTCTAGTCTTTTAGAGGCTTTTTATTCATACATTGTTTTCGTCACTCCCCGAGTTTACCCACTTGACGTAACACGAGACCTAGGATCACGAGTGACCCCAAGCTAACATTGAGTGGACATATCATAAGCATATTAGAACAACACCTTTAAAAGCCTAATCCTAAGAAATCTGAAATCCCTAAGAAACCCTAAGCACTAAACCTTAGGGAAACACCAGGACTTATGAAACACCAACATACCCTAAAGCCTAAAAACACCTTTAAAAACACTAAACCTAAAAACACCTTTAAAATCCCTAATCCCTAAAAACTCTAAATTTAAAATAATAAGCCCTAAACCCAAAGAAACCCTAAGCCGTAAGAACCCCTAAACAGTAAAAAATCATAACAATCTTGAAAACCCCTTTTAAAATCCTAAACCTAAAAAATTCAACAAAAACTTAAGCCCTAAACCTTATAAACCCTCAAATAAATACTTAGACCTTACACCCAAAGAAACCCTAAACCCTTCCGCCTAAACCTTAAGGCTAAACCTTAAGAAACCCTAAACTTTAAGAAATAAAAAAAAAACCTAAAAGACTTTTAAAACCCTAAAGATTTAAAAACCCAAAACCCTAAAAACCCTATAAATCCCCTAAATTCTAAGAAACCCTTAATCGTTAAAAAACCAAAGAAATCCTAAACACATTAAAACCCTAAACCTAAATATTACTCTAAACCTAATAGAACACAAGAAAATCTTAAGCCCAAAACCCTAAATCCTAAAAACCCTTAAAAAAACCAAACCCTAAGAAACCCTAAACGCTAAATAATATACGCTAAGAAACTCTAAATCATAGGGCAAAACCTTAAACCCCAAACCATGTGGAATCCTAAGAAACCCTAAACCCTAAAATCCATTTAAACACCAACAACTATAATACCCGGAAAAAAAAACCCTTTAAAACCTTAATCTTTAGAAAAAACCCTAAACTTAAAATCCTATGCCCTTTATTAGACCTACGCAACCCTAAATCTTAAGAAATCCAAATTCTTAAAAATACCTAAGAAACCCTAAAACATTTAGAAACCTTAATCATAAAAATCATAAAAATAAAAAAAACCATAAACTGTAAAAAACTCTTAACCTAAAATCCGAAGCCCTATATCCTAAACCAAGAAACCCTAAGAAACTATAACTCCTAAACCCTTATAAACCCTAATACCCTAAAACCTATGATCCTAAACCCTAAACCCTAAAAAATCACTAAGAAAACCTAATCCCTAAAAATCACTAAGAAAACCTAAATCCTAAAAAACCTAAAAAAAAAATTTAAAAGCCCTAAACCTAAAGAACCATAAATCCCAAACTCTAAACCTTGAACCCTAAACCCTTAAAAATCATAAGCCCAAAACCCAAACCCTAAACCTTAGGGATAAACCCCCAGCCCTAAGCCTTATGAAATTCTAAGAAGCCCTAAATACTAAAAAATCCTAAATCCTAAGAAAACCTAAAAACTAAAAACCTTTAAAACCTAAACACCAAACCCTACACCCTAAATGACCCAAAAAAAAAACCTAGGAGAGCTTAAATGTTAAACTCAAATCCTAAGAAAATGAAACCTTTAACCTTAGGGATAAACCCCCAACCCTAAGCCTTATGAAACTCTAAGAAGCCCTAAACTCTAAGAAATCCTAAATCCTAATAAAACCTAACCCCTAAAAACCTTTAAAACCCTAAAACTAAAAATCCCGAAAACAAACCTTAAAAACCCTAAAAAAATTCCTTAATCTAAAACCCCAAGTCCTAAACTCTTAGAGATCATATATAGTAAAACCAATAATGATCCTAAAAAATGTTTAACAATCCTAAATTGAAAAAGACTCCTGACCGAATTTTTTTTAGAAAAATTTAAGCTCTAAACCCTAACCTAAAAACCCTTAACCAAATACCTAAACTCTTCCTAATAATGCTCAGATTATATCATTGTTCAATATGCTCTATTAAGTTATATATATTTGTTCATCTTTATCATGTCATTCATGCTTAGAATCTTTCAACTACTGATACATAGTCTACGCTACATCTTCTCTTAATGTAGGTTCATGTCCTTAACATTCAGATCACGCGGAGATCGGTTCCCGATATGTATTCAGCAATATCAGTGGTGAGTCCTCGTTTTTCTGGGACGATTTAAATGTTTTATATTCAGTCTTTCATTTTAGTTTCAGTTTTGCTAGAGTTAGTTGGGGGCATGTCCCAGCATCTCTAGTCTTTTAGAGGCTTTTTATTCATACATTGTTTTCGTCACTCCCCGAGCTTACCCACTTGACGGAACACGAGACTTAGGATCACGAGTGACTCCAAGCTAACCTTGAGTGGACATATCATAAGCATATTAGATCAACACCTTTAAAAGCCTAAACCTAAGAAATTTGAAATCCCTAAGAAACCCTAAGCACTAAACCTTAGGGAAACACCAGGACTTATGAAACACCAACATACCCCAAAGCCTAAAAACACCTTTAAAAACACTAAACCTAAAAACACCCTTAAAATCCCTAATCCCTAAAAACTCTAAATTTAAAATCCTAAGCCCTAAACCCAAAGAAACCCTAAGCCGTAAGAACCCCTAAACCGTAAAAAATCATAACAATCTTGAAAACCCCTTTTAAAATCCTAAACCTAAAAGGCTAAACCTTAAGAAACCCTAAACTTTAAGATATAAAAAAAAACCTAAAAGACTTTTAAAACCCTAAAAACCCTATAAATCCCCTAAATTCTAAGAAACCCTTAATCGTTAAAAAACCATAGAAATTCTAAACACCTTAAAACCCTGGGACGATTTATATGTTTTATATTCAGTTTTTCATTTTAGTTTCAGTTTTGCTAGAGGTAGTTAGGGGCATGTCCCAGCATCTCAAGTCTTTTAGACGATTTTTATTCATACATTGTTTTTGTCACTCCCCGAGGTTACCCACTTGACGTAACACGAGACCTAGGATCACGAGTGACCCCAAGCTAACCTTGAGTGGGCATATCATCAGCATATTAGATCAACACCTTTAAAAGCCTAAACCTAAGAAACCCTAAACTTTTAAAAACCCAAAAGCTTATAAATCCCCTAAGATCTAAGAACCCC
>NW_026030531.1:0-811 GCF_019186545.1 Solanum stenotomum
AACTCTAAGAAACACTAAACCCTAAAACATAGGGAAAACTCTTAAACCCCATGCCTTATGAAACACCAAGAAACCCTAAATCCTTGAAACACCTTTAAAAACACTAAACCTAAAAAATCCCTAAATCTAAAATCTGAAGTCCTAAACCCTAAGTTCTAAGAACGCCTAAACCGTAAAAATTCATAAAAAATCATGAAAAAACCTTTTAAAACCCTAAACAAAAAAAGTCTCTAAACCTAAAAAATTCTACAAAAGTTTAAGCCCTAAACCTTTAACCTTACAAACCCTTAACAATAAACCTAGACCTAAAACCCTAAATCCTAAGACATTCTGTACCTAAAGAAATCCAAAATCCTTCACTCTAAACCTTAGGGCTAAATCCAAAGAAACCCCAAACCCTTAAGAAAATCAAACACTAAGAAGTCCCAAACGCTAAATCTTATAACCTAAGAAACTTTAAATCCTTACCTCTAAACCATAGGGATAATCCCTAAACCCCAAACCTTATGAAACACTAATAAACTCTAAACCCTAAAACTATAATATCCCAAGAAACACAATAATTCCCTTTAAAATATTAACCATTAAAAAAATGCTAAACTTAAAATCTTATGCCCTAAAACCTAAGTAAACCTCAATCTTAAGAAATCCAAAATCTTAAAAAACCCTGAGAATCCCCTAAAAACATTTAAAAACCCTGATCATAAAAATAATAATCCTAAAAAAAATCATAAAACCTAAAAAAAAACCATAACCTAAAACCCGAAATCCTAAACCGTAAAACTTAAACCGTAGTACCTAAGGGGCTAAA
>NW_026030532.1:0-342 GCF_019186545.1 Solanum stenotomum
TAGGCTATTTGGTTGCGTAGATCTCGAAGATATACGCCGATTCAAAAAAAAAATCGCCTGAAACGGACACCCGAGGCCCGAGTTATGGCCGTTTGAAGTTTCCTAAATTCAAAGCCACCTTCCACCTTTAAGATGCTGAATTTCAAACGGCCGTAACTTTCGGCTCGAACGTCCGTTCGACGCAATCTTTTTTTTGAAACCTCGTATTTTTTCGAGATCTATGTGAGGAACCCATCGCCCTTGTCTGAATTTCCTTTTATTTTTTTCATCATATTTCCGCTCGCGCGCAAGAATCAGTTAAACGCGTTTTTGTGAAAATTGGAACGCGCAAACCGCCTTTAG
>NW_026030533.1:0-236 GCF_019186545.1 Solanum stenotomum
GAAATTCCGACCTCCGGAGGTCGATTTTTCGCTGCAAAACAGGCAGCAAATTGCTGCAATTTTTAGTTGCCCACCTGCATATTTATACCAAAACAACCCAAAGCCAAATAAACTTCATCCAATCAAAACAACACAATATTTTCAACATATACAAACTATTTCAAAATAAACTTCATCCAACTTCAAAATAAACCAAAATACGATCAAGTTAAACAATTCTAAAAATATAGAAGTCT
>NW_026030534.1:0-523 GCF_019186545.1 Solanum stenotomum
AGAAGATAAATGGGAAAAATTAAAAACAATGATAGTAGTAACGGGATTTAATAATGAAGGAAGCATGATCACATATAAGGCAAAAAATATAAAAGTACAAATATAGGATAAGATATTAACTATAGAACAAATATATAACTTTGAATTAACTACAAAAGATATGCTATTAAGAATGTCATTTTTAGAAAAATTATACCCACATATAATAACAAAAACACATTGGTGGTTCACGACACCATGTAAATGAAAAATAGGAGCAAAAAGAGTAAATAATAAAAAACAAAAAACAACAAAATGCATAAAAGGAAGTGAAAAAATTACACAAAAATTAGAAAATATAAAAGAAGAAGACCCTAAAATAGAATTAATTATATTCTCTATAGATAAAGTAAAAATAATTCAAGATAAGTTAGAATTATTATATAGTGAGGATCCTCTACAAGGATGGGAGAAACATAAAAAAAAAGTAAAAATTGAGTTAATTAATAATAATATTATAATAACCCAAAAACCATTAAAGTAT
>NW_026030535.1:0-382 GCF_019186545.1 Solanum stenotomum
TATGGAGAATATGCTTGATTTTAAATCTTTGGAAGCAGATCCCAAAGATCGAATGCCTATTTCATCTTATTGTCCTAATATTCGAGATGTGGTAAGGAGGTATTACATTCAAAAAAAGCCATGTCAACCTGTTGATCATATCTTCCCTAAAACTAAGTTTGGAGATAAAATGCGTCAATTTCGACCAACTTGGTTTAAGAGAAGATCTCAATGGTTGAAATCAGGGGCGTATGTACATGAAGGGGAGGGGGTTCACATGCACTCATCCTCCCCTTCCTAACCCCTATATAATACTACTATTTTTCTAATTATCTTTTTAATTTGTTTTGGTGAACCCAAGGTTAAAAAGAATATTCTAGTATATTGATAAGTAAGTACAAAT
>NW_026030536.1:0-772 GCF_019186545.1 Solanum stenotomum
AACGTCCGTTTGACGCAATCTTTTTTTTAAAACCTAGTATTTTTTCGAGATCGATATGAGGAACCCATCGCCCTTGTCTGAATTTCCTTTTATTTTTTTCATCATATTTNTTTTTCATCATATTTTCGTTCGCGCGTAAGAATCAGTAAAACGCGTTTCTGGGAAAATCGGCACGCGCAAACCGCCTTTAGGCAGTTTGGTTGCGTAGCTCTCGAAAAAATACGCGGATTCAACAAAAAATCGCCTGAAACGGACACCCGAGGCCCGAGTTATGGCCGTTTGAAGTTTCCCAAATTCAAAGCCACCTTCCACCCTTAAGGTGCTGAATTTCAAACGGCCGTAACTTTCGGCTCGAAAGTCTGTTTGACGCAATATTTTTTTTGAAACCTCGTATTTTTTCGAGACGTATATGATGAGCCCATCGCCTTTGTCTGAATTTCCTTTTATTTTTTTCATCATATTTCCGCGCGCGTAAGAATCACTAAAAGGCGTTTTTGGGAAAATCGGCACGCGCAAACCGCCTTTTGGCAGTTTGGTTGCGTAGATCTCGAAAAAACACGCGGATTCAAAAACAAAAATCGCTCGAAACGGACAGCCGAGGCCCGAGTTATGGCCGTTTGAAGTTTCCCAAATTCAAAGCCACCTTCCACCTTTAAGGTGCTGAATTTCAAACGGCCGTAACTTTCGGCTCGAACGTCTGTTTGACGCAATCTTTTTTTTGAAACCCCGTATTTTTTCGAGACGTATATGAGGAACTCATCGCCTTTGTCTG
>NW_026030537.1:0-284 GCF_019186545.1 Solanum stenotomum
ACATTCTATTATGGTCTATTTTTGCATACTATCATGAAATGGAATTATTATGTGATGTTTATGGTTTTCATGCTTCCATGATCAAATTATGAAGGTTGATATATATATATATGTATGTTGTTGGTGGGCTGATTTATATGTATTTCGAAATTGGTTGGACTTAGTACTCTTGAAAGACATGATTTTATCTACATGAACAATAGCCCACCATGTGTTTGATAAAATGTCATTTATAGAATTCATAGGAAATGGAAGGTCCAATTTACATCCTATGAGTCGGATGA
>NW_026030538.1:0-287 GCF_019186545.1 Solanum stenotomum
TTAAAAATTAGCCCACAAATTTCTCTACATACATGTAAGTATAATCTTTGAAATAGCTTCCACCACTTATATTTGGAATTCTAACACTGATGACATGGTGAGAGAGTTACATGGACTGGATGCGCCATTTGTCTTTACCTTTTATACAATGCTTGACAAGGGATGAATATATCCACTCAACATATCTAGCATAATCAACTAGCTCACAATGTACTAGCAGTACAACAAAAACAACTTTTAGCGACAATAAATATAGACATTAATAAAGACTGCCAAAGTCTTTATCG
>NW_026030539.1:0-287 GCF_019186545.1 Solanum stenotomum
AAGTTTATTAAAAATAAATAAAACAAAATTAAAAAAAATATCTTTAACTTAGAACAATTTTGAAATAAAAATTGATGATTTAAATGAAGAAAAACCCTTAAAGAACGCATCTTCAAAAATATTTAGGAAAATAATTTAACATAAAATATATAATATTTTACGATATTCGATTAACTTTGATAAACATAGTTAAATAAAGAATATTTTTTTTTAATTTTTTAAGAAAATAGGACCTTAATTGAAACAACTCGGTCAATTGGGATTTTAACAAAATTAGATTAGTTAAA
>NW_026030540.1:0-523 GCF_019186545.1 Solanum stenotomum
CGTCACAGCAACAACAGCAGCTGGCGGCAAACAAGCAGTGACCAGGCCACCCCCGATCAGCAAACTCCAGCAAACAAGCAATGTTGTGACAACGAAAACAAAACATTTTGATAGGGATGGATCTTTACAGATCTGCCCCAGGTATGAATATTTATTTTAAGCCTTAAATCTTTATACAGGTGGGTTGTTTTGTTCATTGGTGTTCTTCCTTACCTAGAATTCTTGTATAAATAAGGTATTGCAATTCTTTAGGATGCTTTAGTGTCATTCCGATTTCATTCATTTTTGTGTTGGAAGTAATGTGTTAACTTTGTGGTAGAATTAGTGCGTGAATTTTTGTGTTGAAATCAACTTGTTTAAGTCTTGATTGACCATAAGTTAATGTGGCATGTGTATATTAACAATTGATTTAGCCCTCTCCTTAATTGACAATTGCCCTTAATTAGTAGTATTTGTTGATTTGATAGCAATTTCGTAGGTAAATTGGTAAATCAAATTGTTGTTCGTTTCTTCCAATTCTCAA
>NW_026030541.1:0-376 GCF_019186545.1 Solanum stenotomum
CTCTGATCAGGATTAAAGAGTCCAAAATATTTCTCACTTGCTTCTCCCTCCTTTCGATTTTCATCAAAAATGGCGAATAAATAAGTTACTATGGTCCTTCCAGGTTTCTTTGGTGTTCCAGCCCTTCTTTTCACATGATTAATCAAATTCGTATAATAAGTCCTCACATTTTTCAAAGTTGCTGCAGGGTGTCCCTCAGAAGCCAACCACTTTCTGATACAATGATCTCAATATTTTGTCCTCCAAGTTTCTCCATAGCAAAATACATTGAATCCAAAAGGGCATCGAAAAGATTTTGATATCCTGCAAAATTTGTCCCTTGTTGGTTGAAAAGTGCATAAGGAAGCGGAACGACGTTAATGTTATTAATATGGCC
>NW_026030542.1:0-1635 GCF_019186545.1 Solanum stenotomum
TTTCCAACCCTACCAGTTTCACGTCAATTCAATATCTGAGTAAAGAGTTATGACTATTTTAGTAACCTATACAGTGCTGTTGCGAATTAGACGACGGGAAAATATTGAAAATAATCTTTTTTTGTCTTTTTACCTCCAAGAAAACCATCAACGAAATTCTTGACTAATAAAAAACTCAAAACAATCAGATTTTCAACTTCACTACTGAAAATCATAATTATTGGCCATAGAGATTTCAAGAAACTAATTCAAGAATCTCAAGAAAGGTTTTCTTGATTGTTTACCTTCAAGCTAGGGTTTTAAGGCTTCTAATTAAGTTCTTCTTCAAGATTCTTAAAGATTCTTCAAGAATATTTTTCTTTTAGGTATGTAAGGCTATCACAGTGTTGGACTAGTTCGTCCGCACGCCCTACATCTACTTTCAGATCAGTAAAAGAAAAATCTAGGATACTTTCCCAATATTTGAGTATTCTTGAGATAAGTAAATTTTGAGTTCTTGAATTCATGTTTCTTTTAAAAGTTCTATTCCTAATTATCGAATAGCTATATTGTTATTGAGATCCTTCATATCATGAATCATAACTCTTGAATTCATAATTCAAATTCAAGAGAGAGTTAAGAGTAGAGTTCAAGAAAGCCTTTGAGTTCAATTGTGAATCCTTTGAGATCAACTATCGATTTGAACTAAGTTTTGAGGAAGTAAGCCAGAGAATAAAAAGAGTCAAATACATGAGTTTCATAATGTTATGTAGACCTACAAGTCAAGTCGTTCATGCCCATAAATTACGCATGAACTCCAGAAGTTGAGTATCTTTGAGAGGAAGAGTATCTTCAAGTTCTAAGTCTTGAGTATTGAGTTCCTAATCCCCTTTGAGATTATATTTCTAAGCATGAGACTATTACATGTTACCCATAAAGTCTTTGAGTTGAATTGTTCATGCCCATAATTCTGCATGAATCCTATAAGTCGAGCAGTCTTGAGAAGAGAAGTATCTTTGAGTCCTTGAGTTGTGTCGTTCATGCTCATAATTCCGCATGAACCCTCTGAGTTGAGCATTCTTGAAATTAGTAGTATCATTGAAGTTCTTGAGTTCCAAGTATTTGAGTTCTATCTATGGTTATTGAAAACCTTGCATTGAGTAGTTCATGTCCATAATTCGGTATGAACCATATTTTAAGAAGTTTTTTACAAATATTTTAACTTTGTTTAAAGACTTAAGTTTTGAGTTCAGTAAAGAGTAAAGAGTAAAGTTTGAAGTCCTTTTCTTCAAAAGTATATGGGGACTAAGTATTCCCAAAGAGTTTATAAATGTTTTCACATTTAAATAAGAACGGAAACTGAGATTTCCAAAGGGCTTTTGGGCTAGTTTTCAGAAAAGAGTAATAGCTTTCTAAATGAAGCAAGCAGGGAAACTGAGATTTCCAAGATAGCCTTTGAGCTAAGTTTTTGAGCAATTATCTCAAATCAGCAGAAAAAAAGTATGTTTTTAAAACATAAGAGCTAGTATATTTTAGGAGTAGTATTGAGCACCGATATGGGGGAGAGTTTAGATAACTCACAACCTCCATAAACCATGTAGCCACCATGGGTAAAAAATGGTCATATTTTTTAGATGAACCCTTTTCACATAGACT
>NW_026030543.1:0-671 GCF_019186545.1 Solanum stenotomum
GAGCCGGTAGTATGTCATGGCCCCCATCGTATCTATGTATGTAGAGGTGTGCGTTGGACAAGAATTTTGTAAATGAGCTTGACTCTTGTTCTATGATGTCATTTTGAAATGGTTTGCCCTTAGTCCCTATTTCCCGTTAGTTAATGTTGAATGTGCTTCCGCGACCGATGAAGTGTGATGACAAGTTTGAGAGGCTTGTTTGGGGTTCCTTCGGGTTCCTCATTCGCCATGTCACATCTAGGCCCTAGTCTTGGGTCGTGACAAGCTTGGTATCAGAGCACTAGGTTGTTAAATCCTTGGAGTCCAACACACCTCGTTGAGTAGAGCCCTATTCATGGTTGTGAAGCGCGCCACGACTATGAATAGGAGGCTACAAAACGTTTTAGGAAAGGTTTCCCTTCTTCATGTTCTATGTCGTGCTTAGAGTGCGATAAGGTGATTCCTCCCTAACGCTTGTTCTTTGGATTGCTAGATCATCATGCCAAACATGAGGGGAAGACGGGCCCGATCACCAGAAGAGCCACCCACCAATGGTGAGCTCCGTGATGCACTCACCATGCTTGCACAAGTGGTAGCTAACCAAGTGCAACAAGGAGCCCAAGCTCCTCGAACTACCACCCCGGGGGAAAGGGTGAGAGATTTTATGAGGATGAACCCTCCGATCTTCCATG
>NW_026030544.1:0-671 GCF_019186545.1 Solanum stenotomum
AGCTCACTGAAATTTGCAAATCTGCTCCAATAGATTTTACGAAAATGGTCATAACTCTTTCATCCTAACTCGAAATGAGGTGAAACCAATTGCATTGGAAAGATAACTCGAAGGGCTTTAATTTAATAGGTAGTGGCCCTTCCAGTTCCTTGTGTGCTAAGAGATATGCCCCTTTAAAGTTGACCCTGAAAATCGCATTTTTTGCGATTTTCGAATTTTGATACAGTTGCTCTAAAATTCGGGTTAGACCCATTTCCCACTCAATTTTACCCCCTGAATAAGAATATGAAGTTGAATTTCCGAAATCATGCACGGATTTTGAGATATATGGAAATTACAATTATAGGTGTTTTCGATGCACATTTTCGGGCATTTTTGGGGTCGTTTCAATATCTCCCCCTTGGGAACATTCGTCCCCGAATGTTAAAGAAACGTACATGAGGGACACAAACATGGCAATATCAGCCCACATAAGGATGCAACAATGCACTTACATCTTATTTCAAAAACCTCAACATAGTTGTAAAACCACAGTGAACTTGTCAATTTAAACATGAATGTATGCAATGACATGGGGGCTGAACTTAAGACCTGAGATTTTACAAAGGGCTTAAATTAATACCTTAGGCTTGAGTGGATTGGAAAAGATAAGGATATCGCTTTTGCATGTC
>NW_026030545.1:0-230 GCF_019186545.1 Solanum stenotomum
TGACAAAGCGTCTGTTCACGGAGATTGTGGCCTTTCTTAGCTTGTCAAAGATCAAGGTTTTCTGGGTGGACGGTGGTCCATATAAGAGTAGCTGTTTTGTCTTTAAGGGCCTTTTGTAAATGAGGTTGCAGGCAATCCAGTCTATTAGTGGGTACTTCTCTTTTATTTCTTCTGGCTCATATTCCTGGATTCCCCTTTTCTCGAGTGCTAAATTCGGAAATTTCGTACGA
>NW_026030546.1:0-545 GCF_019186545.1 Solanum stenotomum
AGATACCGGTAAAGGAAAAGAGAAGGAACTAAGTGGCATTAGTAGATTATTTAATTTTACTAAAAAAAGTAGTAAGGAAAAAAATAAGAGTAAATGTGGTGGTACTTCTAGAGTTAGATTTAATACAAATGATTCTACTTATGTTGATGATACTTCTTATGATATTGATTCAAATGCTCAACTCGATCATGAACTTTTACAACAAATTTATGGTGATATTAATCCTTATCTTGATGAAAATTCAGGTGAAGAAGTAGAAGTTGGTTCGGGAGAAGATGAATTAGAAGATACACCTACTAGTCCGGTGACAAATGTTCCAAATGAAACTACAAATTCAACGGAGCAAAAATCTGGACGCCCACCCCTTATACCTCCTACAAGGGAGAAGGTGAAGTATCAACGCCCTAAAACTTCTGTTGTGTGGCAATTTATGACTTTAGATAAGGAAAATTCTATTGCTATTTGTAATAAATGTAAGCAACCTTTTAAACATAAACAAGGTGGAGGTCAAGGTGGGGCGGGGGGCTTAAATAGACATTTGTTAT
>NW_026030547.1:0-646 GCF_019186545.1 Solanum stenotomum
TTGGGGTCAAAGTTATGGTCGAGTCTCAAGTTGAGGTCATGGCCAACTCTTGGGTCGGGGTCTCTAGTTGGGGTCGGAGTCAAGTCTCGAGCCTCAGGTCAGGATCGGGTGTGAGTCACAATGTCGAGTCTCAAGTCGGGGTCGGGGTCGGGGTCGTTTGTCGGGTGTCTGGTCGGGGTCAGGTGTCAGGGTCTCGAATACATGTCAGGTTCAAGTCTCGAGTCGGGATCGGGTCTTGAGTCTCGAGGTTGGGTCTCAGGTAGAGTTCCAAGGTTAGGATCGAGTCTTAAGTTGGGGTCGGGGTCTTGAATCGAGGTCAGTTCAAGACTCAAATCGGGATCTCGAAATGAATCGGGTCGGGGTTGGATTTCGAATCTCAGGTCGGGTGTCAAGATCAGGGTTAGGTCTCAAGTCGGGGTTGGGTGTCAGGTATTGATGTTAAGGTCGAGGTATTGTATCAAGGTCGAGGTCAAGTCGGTCAGCGTCTCATGTCGGGTCAGGTCTCGGGTTGGGGTCTAGTAGGGTCTAGGGTCGAGGTTGGGGTCGGGTTTGGGTCACAAATTGAGTGTCGGGGTTAGGTCTCGGGTCGGTTGTCAGGGTCAGATCCCGATTCAAAAATTGGATCTTGAATCAAATGTTTGGGTCG
>NW_026030548.1:0-8842 GCF_019186545.1 Solanum stenotomum
CATTACCAAAAGAACCATGGATAGCACATGAAAATTGGAAAAACAAGAGGTTTACCCAATCTGGGGATCTTTCACATATAAAATGGTCGGTTTACTCGTCGGGACCAACCGGTTCCATAGCTAAGGTCTTGACAGACGTCCAAAAAGTATATCGGTAAAAAGACGTTAGAAATCTGGATTACCAAAAGATCCATGGATTAGAGCACACGAAAATCGGCAAAACGAGGGGTTTACCCGCTCCGTGGATCGTTTGACCTTTAAAATGGGCTTGTTTACATGTCTGGACCAACCAACTCCAAATGTAAGGTTTTGACAGACGTCCATGAAAAAGTTTGGCAAAAATGACGTCGGAAATCCGGATCACCGAAAGATCCATTGACTATAGAAGACAAAAATCAGCAAAATGGGGGGTTTACTTGCTCCGGGGAATGTATGACCTTGAAAATGGGTCGGTTTTACCGTAGGGACTAACTAGCTCTATCTATGTTCTTAATGGACGTCAAATTTTTTTGACAAATATGATGTCGGAAATCCGGATCACAAAAATACCCATGGACCATAGGAAACAAAAATTGCCAAAATAAGGAGTTTACACGATCCGATCTCATTTCACATAGAAAATAGTCAGTTTACCCATCGGGACCAACCGGATCCATAGCTAAGGTCTTGACGAGCGTCCACGAAAAATTTCAGCAAAAAGACATTGGAAATATGGATTGCCAAAAGATCCATGGATTATATCACACGAAAATCAGCAAAATGGGGGGTTTACCCGCGCCGGGCATCATTTGACCATGAAAATGGGCCGGTTTGCCCATCTGGACAAACCGGCTCCATAACTAAGGTCTTGACGGACATCCACGAAAAATTTGGCAAAAATAACGTCGGAAATCCAGATCACCAAAAGATCCATGTACTATAGGACACGTAAATTGGCGAAATAGGGGGTTTAACCGATCCGGGGATCGTTTGACATAGAAAATTGTCGGTTTACCCGTTAGGACCAACCGGATCCATAGCTAAGGACTTGACGGACGTCCATGAAAATTTACAGCAAAAAAGACATCGGAAATCTGGATTACCAAAAGATTCATTGACTATTATAGCACACGAAAATTGGCAAAATAGACGGTTAACCCGAACCGGGTTCATTTGACCATGCAAATGAGCTGGTTTACCCGTCTGGACCAACCAGCTCTTTAGTTAAGGTCTTGACGGACATCCACAAAATATTTCGGCAAAAATGACAACGGAAATACAGATCACCAAAAGATACATGGATTATAGCACACAAAAATTGGCAAAACGTGGGGGTTTACCCACTTCGGGGCTCATTTGTCCTTGAAAATCGACTGATTTTCCCATCGGGACCAACCGGCTCAAAAGTTATGGTCTTGAAGGACATCAACGAAATTTATTAGCAAAAATGAAGTCGGAAATCCGGATCACCAAAAGATCCATGGAATATAACCCACAAAAATTGGCAAAACTATGGGGTTTACCCGCTACGGGGTTCGTTTGACCTTGAAAATGGTCCGGTTTTCCTATATGGACCAATCGGCTACATAGAAAAAGTCTTGAAGGACTTGCACAAAAAAATTTGGCAAAAATGAAGTCAGAAATCACCATAACATCCATGGACTATAGCTAACGAAAATTGGCAAAAATGGGTGTTTTATCCGCTTCGGGGATCGTTTGACATTGAAAAAGGGTTGGTTTACCTGTCGGAACTAACTGGCTCCAAAGCTAAGGTCTTGACGGACGTCCAGGAAATCTTTTGGCAAAAATCATGTCTGAAATCCGGATCACCAAAAGATCCATGGAATATAGCACACGAAAATCAGCAAAACAGGGGTTTAGCCTCTTCGAGGCTTGTTTGACCTTGAAAATGGGACTATTTTCCGGTTGGGAACAACCAGCTCCATAGCTAAGGTCTTGATGGACGTCCACAAAATTTTTTGGCAAAAATGACGTCGGAAATGAGGATCACCAAAAGATCCATGGAATATAACACACAAAAATTGGCAAAACAGGGGGTTTACTTGATCTAGGGATCGTTTCACATAGAAAATGGACGGTTTACCCATCAGGACCAACTGAATCAATAGCTAAGGTCTTGATGGACGTCCATGAAAAATATCGGCAAAAGACGTTGGAAGTTTGGATTACCAAAAGATCCATGGACTATAGCACACGAAAATCGGTAAAATGGGGGGTTTACCCGCACCGAGGCTCATTTGACCTTGAAAATGTGTCGGTTTACCCATTGGGACCAACTGGCTCCAAAGCTAAGGTCTTTACGGATGTCCATGAAGAATTTCGGCAAAAATGACATCATAAATCTGGATCATCCAAATTATCCATGGATTATAGCACACGAAAATTGGTAAAATGAGGGGTTTACCCGTTCCGGGCTCGATTGACCTTTAAAATGGGTCGGTTTGCCCGTCGGGACCAGCTGACTCTAAAACAAAGGTCTTGACGGACGTCCACAATTGTTTTTGGCAAAAGTGACGTCAAAAATCTGGATCACCAAAAGATCCATGGAATATAGCACACGAAAATTGGTGAAACGGGGGTTTACCCACTCTAGGGATCGTTTGACCTTGAAAATGTGCTAGTTTGCCTGTCCGGACCAACCAATTCTATAGCTAAGGTCTTTGCGGACGTCCACGAAAAATTTCGGCAAAAATGAATTCGGAAATCACCAAAAAATCCATGTATTATAGCACATGAAAATTGGCAAAACGGGGGGTTTACCTGCTCCGGGGCTCGTTTGACCTTGAAAATGGGCTGGTTTACCTGTCTAGACCAATCGGCTCCAAAGCTAAGGTCTTGACGGACGCCCATGAAAATTGGTAAAAATGACGTCGGAAATCCAAATC
Source organism: Solanum stenotomum (assembly GCF_019186545.1). Lineage (NCBI taxonomy): Eukaryota > Viridiplantae > Streptophyta > Magnoliopsida > Solanales > Solanaceae > Solanum > Solanum stenotomum. Next base: position 2,886 of record NW_026030548.1, read on the forward strand.
ACCAAAAGATCCATGGACTATAGAACACAAAAATCAACAAAAAAAGTGGGTTTACCTGCTCCGGGGATTGTATGACCTTGAAAATGGGTGAATTTTTCCATCAGGAGCAACCCGCTCCATGGCTAAGGTCTTGACGGACATCCATAAAAATTTCAGTAAAAATGATGTCGGAAATCCGAATAACCGAAAGATCGATGGATTAAAGCCCATGAAAATCGGCAAAACAGGGGAGTTTACCCGCTCTGGGGTTCGTTTGACCTTGAAAATGGGCCGGTTTGCCCATCGGGACAAATCGGCTCAATATGTAAGGTTTTGACGGATGTCCACGAAAAATTTCATCAAAAATGACTTCGAAAATCCGTATCACCAAAAAATCCATGGATTATAGGACACAAAAATTGACAAAACTCGGGGTTTACCCTCTTTAGGGCTCGTTTGACCTTGAAAATGGGGTGGTTTAACCGTCGGGACCAACCGGCTCCATAGCTAAGGTTTTGACAAATGTCCACGAAATTTTTTAGCAAATATGAAGTCTAAAATCACCAAAAAATTCATAGACTATAGCACACGAAAATTGGCAAAATAGGGGGTTTTATCACTCCGATTCTTGTTTGACTTTGAATATGGGCTGGTTTACCCGTCGGGACCAACCGGCTCCATAGCTAGTTTCTGGACGGACGACCAGAAAATATATTGGCAAAAGTGACATCGGAAATCCGAATCACCAAAAGATTCATGGACTATAGCACATGAAAATTGGCAAATTAGAGGCTTTACCCGATCCGAGGATCGTTTCACATTGAAAATGGCCGGTTTACCCATCGGGACCAGCCGCATACATAGTTAAGTTTTTGACGGACGTCCACGAAATATTTCGATAAAAATGATGGCAGAAATCATGATCAATATAGCATACGAATATCGATAAAATGGGGGGTTTATATGCTCTGGGGTCTTTTGACCTTCAAAATGGGCCAGTTTACCCGTCGGGACCAACCAGATCCATAGATAAGTTTTTGAAGGACGTCCACGAAAAATGTCGGCCAAAATGACATCGAAAATCTGGATCACCAAAAGATATATGGACTATAGCACACGAAAGTCGACAAAACGGGGGATTTACCCGTCGAGGGGATCATTTTGCCTTAAAAATGGGCCGGTTTGCTCGTCAGGACCAACCGGCTCCATAACTAAGGTCTTCACAGATGTCCATGAAAAGTTTTGGCAAAAATGACATCGAAAATCTAGATCACTAAAGGATCCATGCACTATTGCACACGAAAATCGACAAAACGGGGGGCATTACCCGTTCCGAGGATTGTTTGACCTTGAAAATGGGCCAGTTTTCCCATCGGGACCAACCTGCTCTATAGATGAGGTTTTGACAGACGTCCACGAAATCTTTCGGCTAAAATGACGTTGGAAATCTGGATCACCAAAAGATCCATGGACTATAGCACTCAAAACTCGGCAAAACGGGGGGTTTACCCGATCCGGGGATCGTTTAATATTAAAAATGGCCGGTTTGCCCATGAGTACCAACCTGCTCCATGTCGAAGGTCTTAATGGATGTCCACAATTTTTTTTAGCAAGATCCATGCACTCTAGCAAACTAAAAGATCCATGCACTCTAGCAAACTAAAATCAACAAAATAGGGTGTGTTTACCCTCTCCGGGGATCGTTTGAACTTGAAAATGGACTGGTTTCCCCATCGGAACCAATCGACACCATAACTAAGGTTTTGACGGATGACCACGAAAATGTTTGGTAAAAAAGACTTCGGAAATCCGGATCACCAAAAGATCCATGGACTATAGCACACGAAAATCGGCAAAACGGGAGGTTTACCCTCCTTGGGGATCGTTTGACTTTGAAAATGGGGTTGTTTACCCATCGGGACCAATCGGATCCATAGCTAAGGTATTGACATACGTCCAGGAAATTTTTTGGCAAAAATGAAGTCAGAAATCACCAAAAAATCCATGGACTATAGCACACGAAAATCGGTAAAACAGGGGGTTTACCGCTCCGGGGATCGTTTGACCTTGAAAATGGGCTGGTTTACATGTCTGGACCAACCGACTCCAAAGCTAAGGTCTTGATAGATGTCCACGAAAAAGTTTGGCAAAAATAATGTCGAAAATTCGAATCACCAAAAGATACATGGACTATAGAACACTTAAATCAGCAAAACGGAGGGTTTACCCGCTCCGGGGATAGTTGGACTTTTAAAATGGGTCGATTTTCCCGTCGGGACCAACCGGCTCCATAGTTAAGGTCTTGATGGATGTCCATAAAATATTTTGGCATAAATGACGTCGAAAATCTGAATCAGCAAAAGATGTATGGACTATAGCACACGAATATCGGCAAACTAGGGAGTTTACACGATCCGAGAATTGTTTCATATAGAAAATAACTGGTTTACCCGTCGGGACCAACCGAATACTTAGCTATGTTTTTGTCGGACGTCCAAGAAATTTTTTGGCTAAAAGACGTCAGAAATCTGGATTACCAAAATATCCATGGACTATAGCACACGAAAATCGGTGAAAAACAGGGGGTTAACTCGCTCCGGGGATCATTTGAACATGAAAATGGGCCGGTTTACCTATCTGGACCAATCAGATCCATAACTAAGGTCTTGATGGACATCTACGAAATATTTCAGCAAAAATGATGGTGGAAATTCGGATAACTTATAGCATATGAAAATCGGTACAATGGGGGATTTAAGTGCTCCGGGAGTCTTTTGACCTTCAAAATGGGCAAGTTTACCCGTCGGGACTAACCAGATCCATAGATAAGTTTTTGAAGGACGTCCACAAATATTTTGGCCAAAATGACGTCAAAAATCTGGATCACCAAATGATCCATGGACTATAGCACACTAAAATCGACAAAACAGGGGGTTTACCCATTCCGGGGATTGTTTGACCTTGAAAATGGGTCAGTTTTCCCATCGGGACCAACCTGCTCTATAGCTCAGGTCTTGACGGACGTCCACAATTTTTTTTGGCTAAAATTATGTCAGAAATTCGAATCACAAAAAATTCCACGGACTATAGCACACAAATATCTGCAAAACGGGGGGTTTACCCGATCTGGGGATCGTTTGACATTAAAAATGGTCGGTTTGCCCATTGGTACCAACCGGCTCCACAGAGAAGGTCTTGATGGACGTCCACGAAATTTTTTAGCAAAATTGACGTCAAAAATCCGGATCACCAAATGTTCCATGGACTATAAGAACGAAATTCGGCAAAACGGGGGGTTTACACTCTCCAGGGATCGTTTGACCTTGAAAATGGGCCAGTTTTCCCATCTGAACCAACCGGTTCCATAGCTAAGGTCTTGACAGACGTCCTCAAAAACTTTCACCCAAAAAGACATCGAAAATCCTGATCACCAAAAGATCCATGGACTATAGCACACGAAAATTGGCAAAACGGGGTGTTTACCCGCTCCGAGTATCATTTAACCATGAAAATGGGCTGGTTTCCCCATCTGGACCAACTGGCTCCATAGCTAAGGTTTTGATGGATGACCATAAAAATTTTTGGCAAAAATGACTTTGGAAATCTGGATAACCAAAAGATCCATGGACTATAGCTAACGAAAATCGGCAAAACGGGGGGTTTACCCTCTTTGGGGATCGTTTGACCTTGAAAATGGGCTGGTTTACCCGTCAGGACCAATCGGCTCCAAAGCTAAGGTCTTGACGAACGTCCACAAAAAAGTTTGGCAAAAATTACATCAGAAATCCGAATCACCAAAAGACCCATGAACTATAGAACACGAAAATCAGTAAAACAGAGGGTTTACCTGCTCCAGGGATTGTTTGACCTTGAAAATTGGTCGGTTTTTTTGTCGAGACCAATCAGTTCCATAGCTAAGGTCCTGACAGACGTCCACAAATATTTTTGGCAAAAATGGCGTTGGAAATCCGGATCACCAAAAGATGCATGGACTATAGCACACAAATATCGGCAAAACGGGGGGTTGACACGCTCTGGGGATTGTTGATCTTGAAAATGGGATGGTTTCCCCATCTGGACCAACCAGCTCCATATCTAAGATCTTTACAGATGTCCACAAAAATTTTTGGCAAAAACGACATCGCAAATCTGGATCACCAAAAGATCCATGGAATAGCACACGTAAATTGGCAAAACGGGGGGGGGGGGGGGGTTTATACTCTTCGGGGATCATTTGACCTTGAAAATGGGCTGGTTTCCCCGTCAGGACCAACCGACTCTATTCTAAGGTCTTGACATACGTCCACGAAAAGGTTTAGTAAAAATGACGTCGGAAATTTGGATCTACAAAAGGTCCATAGACTATTGCACATGAAAATCAGCAAAACAGGGGGTTTACCCGCTCCGGGGATTGTTTGACCTTGAAAATAGGTCAGTTTTCCCTTCGAGACCAACCGGCTGCATAGCTAAGGTCTTAACGTACCACGAAAAGTTTTGGCAAAAATGATGTTGGACATTCAGATCACCAAAAGATCCATTGACTATAGAACACGAAAAATGGCAAAATAGAGTGTTTACCCGATCCGGGGTTTGTTTGACATAGAAAATGGTCGGTTTACCAATTGGAACCAACCGGATCCATAGCCAAGGTCTTGACAAACGTCCATGAAAAATTTCAGCAAAAAAGACGTCGGAAATCCGGATTACCAAAAGAACCATGGACTATTATAGCACACGAAAATTGGCGAAATGGGGGGTTCACCCTCTCAGTGGTTCATTTGACCATGAAAATGAGCCGATTTACCCGTCTGGACCAACTTGCTCCATAGTTAAGGTCTTGACAGACGTTCACGAAATACTTCGGCAAAAATGACACTGGAAATCAAGATCACCAAATCATTCATGGACTATAGCACACGAAAACCGGCAAAACGAGGGTATTACCCACTTCCGGGCTCATTTGACTTTGAAAATGGGCCAGTTTGCCTGTCGGGACCAATAGACTCAAAATCTAAGGTGTTGACAAACGTCCACAAAAAAATTAAGCAAAAATGACGTCGAAAATCTGGATCACCAAAAGATCCATGGAATATAGCGTAGGAAAATCGGTAAAACGGGGGGGTTTAGCCGCTTCGGAGCTCGTTTAACCTTGCAAATGGGCCAGTTTGCTGGTCGGGACAAATCGGTTCCATAACTAAGGTTTTGGCGGATGTCCCTGAAATTTTTTATAAAAAATGACTACGGAAATCTGGATCACCAAAAGATCCATGGACTATAGCACACGAAAATCGGTAAAACGAGGGGTTCACCCTTTCTTGGGCTCGTTTGACCTTGAAAATGGGGTGGTTTACCCGTCGGTACCAATCGGATCCTTAGCTAAGGTGTTGTCAGACGTCCATAGAAAATTTCAGCAAAAATGAATTCGGAAATCACCAAAAAATCCATGGACTATTGCACACGAAAATATGCAAAATGGGTGGTTTACCCACTGTAAGGATCGTTTAACCTTGAAAATGGGTTGGTTTACCCGATGGGACCAACCGGCTCCAAAGCTAAGGTCTTGACGGATGTCCACGAAAAAATTTGGTAAAAATGACATCGGAAATCTGGATCACCAAAAGATCCATGGTCTATAGAACACGAAAATCAGCAAAACGAGGGGTGTACACCCTCCGGGTTTTGTTTCAACTTGAAAATGGATCGGTTTTCCCGTCGGGACCAACCTGGTCCATAGCTAAAGTCTTGAAGGACGTCCGCAATTTTTTTTTGGCAAAAATGACGTTGGAAATTCGGATCACCAAATAGATCCATATAATATAACACACGAAAATTGGTAAAACAGGGGGTTTACCCGATCTAGAGATTGTTTCACATAGAAAATGGCCGATTAACCCATCGGGAAAAATCGAATCCATAGCTAAGGTCTTGATGGACGTCCATGAATTTTTTTGGCAAAAATGACATTGGAAATCCAAATC